>NW_027139703.1:0-105000 GCF_035084215.1 Heptranchias perlo | reverse complement strand
AGAGAGTAGGGCCTCTGAAGGATCAACAAGGTCATCTATGTGCGGAACCACAAGAGATGGGTGAGATCCTGAATGAATATTTCACATTGGTATTTACGGTTGAGAAAGGCATGGATGTTAGGGAACTTGGGGAAATAAATAGTGATGTCTTGAGGAGTGTACATATTACAGAGAGGGAGGTGCTGGAAGTCTTAACGCGCATCAAGGTAGATAAATCTCCGGGACCTGATGAAATGTATCCCAGGACGTTATGGGAGGTTAGGGAGGAAATTGCGGGTCCCCTAGCAGAGATATTTGAATCATCCACCGCTACAGGTGAGGTGCCTGAAGATTGGAGGGTAGCAAATGTTGTGCCTTTGTTTAAGAAGGGCGGCAGGGAAAAGCCTGGGAACTACAGACCAGTGAGCCTGACATCTGTAGTGGGTAAGTTGTTAGAGGGTATTCTGAGAGACAGGATCTACAGGCATTTGGAGAGGCAGGGACTGATTAGGAACAGTCAGCATGGTTTTGTGAGAGGAAAATCATGTCTCACGAATTTGATTGAGTTTTTTGAAGGGGTAACCAAGAAGATAGATGAGGGCTGTGCAGTAGACGTGGTCTACATGGACTTCAGCAAAGCCTTTGACAAGGTACCGCATGGTAGGTTGTTACATAAGGTTAAATCTCACAGGATCCAAGGTGAGGTAGCCAATTGGATACAAAATTGGATTGACAACAGAAGACAGAGGGTGGTTGTCGAGGGTTGTTTTTCAAACTGGATGCCTGTGACCAGCGGTGTGCCTCAGGGATCGGTGCTGGGTCCGCTGTTATTTGTTATTAAAATCAATGATTTGGATGAGAATTTAGGAGGCATGGTTAGTAAGTTTGCAGATGACACCAAGATTGGTGGCATTGTGGACAGTGAAGAAGGTTATCTAGGATTGCAATGGGATCTTGATAAATTGGGCCAGTGGGCCGATGAATGGCAGATGGAGTTTAATTTAGATAAATGTGAGGTGATGCATTTTGGTAGATCGAATCGGACCAGGACCTACTCCGTTAATGGTAGGGCATTGGGGAGAGTTATAGAACAAAGAGATCTAAGAGTACAGATTCATAGCTCCTTGAAAGTGGAGTCACAGGTGGATAGGGTGGTGAAGAAGGCATTCAGCATGCTTGGTTTCATTGGTCAGAACATTGAATACAGGAGTTGGGATGTCTTGTTGAAGTTGTACAAGACATTAGTAAGGCCACACTTGGAGTACTGTGTACAGTTCTGGTCACCCTATTATAGAAAGGATATTATTAAACTAGAAAGAGTGCAGAAAAGATTTACTAGGATGCTACCGGGACTGGATGGTTTGACTTTTCGGGAGAGGTTGGATAGACTGAGACTTTTTTCCCTGGAGAGTAGGAGGTTTAGGGGTGATCTTATAGAAGTCTATAAAATAATGAGGGGCATAGATAAGGTAGATAGTCAAAATCTTTTCCCAAAGGTAGGGGAGTCTATAACGAGGGGGCATAGATTTAAGGTGAGAGGGGAGAGATACAAAAGGGTCCAGAGGGGCAATTTTTTCACTCAGAGGGTGGTGAGTGTCTGGAACGAGCTGCCAGAGGCAGTAGTAGAGGCGGGTACAATTTTGTCTTTTAAAAAGCATTTGGAGAGTTACATGGATAAGATGGGTATCGAGGGATATGGGCCAAGTGCAGGCAATTGGGACTAGCTTAGTGGTACAAACTGGGCGACATGGACATGTTGGGCCGAAGGGCCTGTTTCCATGTTGTAACTTCTATGATTCTAGTCTCATCCACTGCTCTACACACGACACCCCCATCACTCTCACACCAAATACACCACTAGTCTCATCCACTGCTCGACACACGACACCCCCATCACTCTCACACCAAATACACCACTAGTCTCATCCACTGCTCTACACACCACTCCCCCATCACTCTCACACCAAATACACCACTAGTCTCATCCACTGCTCTACACACCACACCCCCATCACTCTCACACCAAATACACCACTAGTCTCATCCACTGCTCTACACACCACTCCCCCATCACTCTCACACCAAATACACCACTAGTCTCATCCACTGCTCTACACACCACTCCCCCATCACTCTCACAGCAAATACACCACTAGTCTCATCCACTGCTCTACACATCACTCCCCCATCACTCTCACACCAAATACACCACTAGTCTCATCCACTGCTCTACACACCACTCCCCCATCACTCTCACACCAAATACACCACTAGTCTCATCCACTGCTCTACACACCACTCCCCCATCACTCTCACACCAAATACACCACTAGTCTCATCCACTGCTCTACACACCACTCCCCCATCACTCTCACACCAAATACACCACTAGTCTCATCCACTGCTCTACACACCACTCCCCCATCACTCTCACACCAAATACACCACTAGTCTCATCCACTGCTCTACACACCACACCCCCATCACTCTCACACCAAATACACCACTAGTCTCATCCACTGCTCTACACACCACTCCCCCATCACTCTCACACCAAATACACCACTAGTCTCATCCACTGCTCGACACACCACACCCCCATCACTCTCACACCAAATACACCACTAGTCTCATCCACTGCTCTACACACCACTCCCCCGTCACTCTCACACCAAATACACCACTAGTCTCATCCACTGCTCTACACACCACTCCCCCATCACTCTCACACCAAATACACCACTAGTCTCATCCACTGCTCGACACACCACTCCCCCATCACTCTCACACCAAATACACCACTAGTCTCATCCACTGCTCTACACACCACTCCCCCATCACTCTCACACCAAATACACCACGAGTCTCATCCACTGCTCTACACACCACTCCCCCATCACTCTCACACCAAATACACCACTCGTCTCATCCACTGCTCTACACACCACTCCCCCATCACTCTCACACCAAATACACCACTAGTCTCATCCACTGCTCTACACACCACTCCCCATCACTCTCACACCAAATACACCACTAGTCTCATCCACTGCTCTACACACCACTCCCACATCACTCTCACACCAAATACACCACTCGTCTCATCCACTGCTCTACACACAACACCCCCATCACTCTCACACCAAATACACCACTAGTCTCATCCACTGCTCTACACACCACTCCCCCATCACTCTCACACCAAATACACCACTAGTCTCATCCACTGCTCTGCACACCACTCCCCCATCACTCTCACACCAAATACACCACTAGTCTCATCCACTGCTCTGCACACCACTCCCCCATCACTCTCACACCAAATACACCACGAGTCTCATCCACTGCTCTGCACAACACTCCCCCATCACTCTCACACCAAATACACCACTAGTCTCATCCACTGCTCTACACACCACTCCCCCATCACTCTCACACCAAATACACCACTAGTCTCATCCACTGCTCTACACACCACTCCCCCATCACTCTCACACCAAATACACCACTAGTCTCATCCACTGCTCTGCAGACCACTCCCCCATCACTCTCACACCAAATACACCACTAGTCTCATCCACTGCTCTACACATCACTCCCCCATCACTCTCACACCAAATACACCACTAGTCTCATCCACTGCTCTACACACCACTCCCCCATCACTCTCACACCAAATACACCACTAGTCTCATCCACTGCTCTACACACCATTCCCCCATCACTCTCACACCAAATACACCACTAGTCTCATCCACTGCTCTACACACCACTCCCCCATCACTCTCACACCAAATACACCACTCGTCTCATCCACTGCTCGACACACCACTCCGCCATCACTCTCACACCAAATACACCACTAGTCTCATCCACTGCTCTACACACCACTCCCCCATCACTCTCACACCAAATACACCACTAGTCTCATCCACTGCTCTACACACCACACCCCCATCACTCTCACACCAAATACACCACTAGTCTCATCCACTGCTCTACACACCACTCCCCCATCACTCTCACACCAAATACACCACTAGTCTCATCCACTGCTCTACACACCACTCCCCCATCACTCTCACACCAAATACACCACTAGTCTCATCCACTGCTCTACACACCACTCCCCCATCACTCTCACACCAAATACACCACTAGTCTCACCCACTGCTCTACACACCACTCCCCCATCACTCTCACACCAAATACACCACTAGTCTCATCCACTGCTCTAAACACCACTCCCCCATCACTCTCACACCAAATACACCACTAGTCTCATCCACTGCTCTACACACCACTCCCCCATCACTCTCACACCAAATACACCACTAGTCTCATCCACTGCTCCACACACCACTCCCCCATCACTCTCACACCAAATACACCACTAGTCTCATCCACTGCTCCACACACCACTCCCCCATCACTCTCACACCAAATACACCACTAGTCTCATCCACTGCTCTGCACACCACTCCCCCATCACTCTCACACCAAATACACCACTAGTCTCATCCACTGCTCGACACACCACTCCCCCATCACTCTCACACCAAATACACCACTGGTCTCATCCACTGCTCTACACACCACACCCCCATCACTCTCACACCAAATTAACCACTAGTCTCATCCACTGCTCTACACACCACTCCCCCATCACTCTCACACCAAAGACACCACTAGTCTCATCCACTGCTCTACACACCACTTCCCCATCACTCTCACACCAAATACACCACTAGTCTCATCCACTGCTCTACACACCACTCCCCCATCACTCTCACACCAAATACACCACTAGTCTCATCCACTGCTCTACACACCACACCCCCATCACTCTCACACCAAATACACCACTGGTCTCATCCACTGCTCTACACACCACTCCCCCATCACTCTCACACCAAATACACCACTAGTCTCATCCACTGCTCTACACACCACTCCCCCATCACTCTCACACCAAATACACCACTAGTCTCATCCACTGCTCTACACACCACTCCCCCATCACTCTCACACCAAATACACCACTAGTCTCATCCACTGCTCGACACACCACTCCCCCATCACTCTCACACCAAATACACCACTAGTCTCATCCACTGCTCTACACACCACTCCCCCGTCACTCTCACACCAAATACACCACTCGTCTCATCCACTGCTCTACACACCACTCCCCCATCACTCTCACACCAAATACACCACTCGTCTCATCCACTGCTCTACACACCACTCCCCCATCACTCTCACACCAAATACACCACTCGTCTCATCCACTGCTCTAAAGACCACTCCCCCATCACTCTCACACCAAATACACCACTAGTCTCATCCACTGCTCTACACACCACTCTCCCATCACTCTCACACCAAATACACCACTAGTCTCATCCACTGCTCGACACACCACTCCCCCATCACTCTCACACCAAATACACCACTAGTCTCATCCACTGCTCTACACACCACTCCCCCATCACTCTCACACCAAATACACCACTCGTCTCATCCACTGCTCTACACACCACTCCCCCATCACTCTCACACCAAATACACCACTCGTCTCATCCACTGCTCTACACACCACTCCCCCATCACTCTCACACCAAATACACCACTAGTCTCATCCACTGCTCTACACACCACTCCCCCATCACTCTCACACCAAATACACCACTAGTCTCATCCACTGCTCCACACACCACTCCCCCATCACTCTCACACCAAATACACCACTAGTCTCATCCACTGCTCTACACACCACTCCCCCATCACTCTCACACCAAATACACCACTAGTCTCATCCACTGCACTACACACCACTCCCCCATCACTCTCACACCAAATACACCACTAGTCTCATCCACTGCTCTACACACCACTCCCCCATCACTCTCACACCAAATACACCACTAGTCTCATCCACTGCTCGACACACCACTCCCCCATCACTCTCACACCAAATACACCACGAGTCTCATCCACTGCTCTACACACCACTCCCCCATCACTCTCACACCAAATACACCACTAGTCTCATCCACTGCTCTACACACCACTCCCCCATCACTCTCACACCAAATACACCACTAGTCTCATCCACTGCTCTACACACCACACCCCCATCACTCTCACACCAAATACACCACTAGTCTCATCCACTGCTCTACACACCACTCCCCCATCACTCTCACACCAAATACACCACTAGTCTCATCCACTGCTCTACACACCACTCCCCCATCACTCTCACACCAAATACACCACTAGTCTCATCCACTGCTCGACACACCACTCCCCCATCACTCTCACACCAAATACACCACTAGTCTCATCCACTGCTCTACACACCACTCCCCCGTCACTCTCACACCAAATACACCACTCGTCTCATCCACTGCTCCACACACCACACCCCCGTCACTCTCACACCAAATACACCACTAGTCTCATCCACTGCTCCGCACACCACTCCCCCATCACTCTCACACCAAATACACCACTAGTCTCATCCACTGCTCTACACACCACTCCCCCATCACTCTCACACCAAATACACCACTCGTCTCATCCACTGCTCTACACACCACTCCCCCATCACTCTCACACCAAATACACCACTAGTCTCATCCACTGCTCTACACACCACTCCCCCATCACTCTCACACCAAATACACCACTAGTCTCATCCACTGCTCTACACACCACTCCCCCATCACTCTCACACCAAATACACCACTCGTCTCATCCACTGCTCGACACACCACTCCCCCATCACTCTCACACCAAATACACCACTAGTCTCATCCACTGCTCTACACACCACTCCCCCATCACTCTCACACCAAATACACCACTAGTCTCATCCACTGCTCTACACACCACTCCCCCATCACTCTCACACCAAATACACCACCAGTCTCATCCACTGCTCCGCACACCACTCCCCCATCACTCTCACACCAAATACACCACTAGTCTCATCCACTGCTCGCCACACCACTCCCCCATCACTCTCACACCAAATACACCACTAGTCTCATCCACTGCTCTACACACCACTCCCCCATTACTCTCACACCAAATACACCACTCGTCTCATCCACTGCTCTGCACACCACTCCCCCATCACTCTCACACCAAATACACCACTAGTCTCATCCACTGCTCTACACACCACTCCCCCATTACTCTCACACCAAATACACCACTAGTCTCATCCACTGCTCTACACACCACTCCCCCATCACTCTCACACCAAATACACCACTAGTCTCATCCACTGCTCCACACACCACTCCCCCATCACTCTCACACCAAATACACCACTAGTCTCATCCACTGCTCCACACACCACTCCCCCATCACTCTCACACCAAATACACCACTAGTCTCATCCACTGCTCTACACACCACTCCCACATCACTCTCACACCAAATACACCACTAGTCTCATCCACTGCTCTAAACACCACACCCGCATCACTCTCACACCAAATACACCACTAGTCTCATCCACTGCTCTACACACCACTCCCCCATCACTCTCACACCAAATACACCACTAGTCTCATCCCCTGCTCTACACACCACTCCCCCATCACTCTCACACCAAATACACCACTAGTCTCATCCACTGCTCTACACACCACTCCCCCATCACTCTCACACCAAATACACCACGAGTCTCATCCACTGCTCTACACACCACTCCCCCATCACTCTCACACCAAATACACCACTAGTCTCATCCACTGCTCTACACACCACTCCCCCATCACTCTCACACCAAATACACCACTCGTCTCATCCACTGCTCGACACACCACTCCCCCATCACTCTCACACCAAATACACCACTAGTCTCATCCACTGCTCTACACACCACTCCCCCATCACTCTCACACCAAATACACCACTAGTCTCATCCACTGCTCTACACACCACTCCCCCATCACTCTCACACCAAATACACCACCAGTCTCATCCACTGCTCCGCACACCACTCCCCCATCACTCTCACACCAAATACACCACTCGTCTCATCCACTGCTCGCCACACCACTCCCCCATCACTCTCACACCAAATACACCACTGGTCTCATCCACTGCTCTACACACCACTCCCCCATTACTCTCACACCAAATACACCACTCGTCTCATCCACTGCTCTGCACACCACTCCCCCATCACTCTCACACCAAATACACCACTAGTCTCATCCACTGCTCTACACACCACTCCCCCATTACTCTCACACCAAATACACCACTAGTCTCATCCACTGCTCTACACACCACTCCCCCATCACTCTCACACCAAATACACCACTAGTCTCATCCACTGCTCTACACACCACTCCCCCATCACTCTCACACCAAATACACCACTGGTCTCATCCACTGCTCTACACACCACACCCCCATCACTCTCACACCAAATACACCACTAGTCTCATCCACTGCTCCACACACCACTCCCCCATCACTCTCACACCAAATACACCACTAGTCTCATCCACTGCTCCACACACCACTCCCCCATCACTCTCACACCAAATGCACCACTAGTCTCATCCACTGCTCTACACACCACTCCCACATCACTCTCACACCAAATACACCACTAGTCTCATCCACTGCTCTACACACCACTCCCCCATCACTCTCACACCAAATGCACCACTAGTCTCATCCACTGCTCTACACACCACTCCCCCATCACTCTCACACCAAATACACCACGAGTCTCATCCACTGCTCCACACACCACTCCCCCATCACTCTCACACCAAATACACCACTAGTCTCATCCACTGCTCTACACACCACTCCCCCATCACTCTCACACCAAATACACCACTAGTCTCATCCACTGCTCTACACACCACTCCCCCATCACTCTCACACCAAATACACCACTAGTCTCATCCACTGCTCTACACACCACTCCCCCATCACTCTCACACCAAATACACCACTCGTCTCATCCACTGCTCTACACACCACTCCCCCATCACTCTCACACCAAATACACCACTAGTCTCATCCACTGCTCCACACACCACTCCCCCATCACTCTCACACCAAATACACCACTAGTCTCATCCACTGCTCTACACACCACATCCCCCTACCTCTCTCTCTCTCTCCCCTTTTTTCTCTCTCGCTCTCTCCCTTTCTCTCTCTTTCTCTCTCTCTCTCTCTCCCATGTCTCTCTGTCTCTGTCTCTCTCTCTCCCCTTTTTCTCTCCCTTTCTCTGTCTCTCTCCCATGTCTCTCTGTCTCTCTCTCTCTCTCTCTCCCCTTTTTCTCTCTCTCTCCCTTTCTCTCTCTTTCTCTCTCCCATGTCTCTCTCTCTCTCTCTCCCCTTTCTCTCTCTCTCTCTCTCTGTCTCTCCCCTTTTTCTCTCCCTTTCTCTCTCTCTCTCCCATGTCTCTCTGTCTCTCTCTCTCTCTCTCTCCCCTTTTTCTCTCTCTCTCCCTTTCTCTCTCTTTCTCTCTCCCATGTCTCTCTCTCTCTCTCTCTCTCCCCTTTCTCTCTCTCTCTCTCTCTCTCACTCTCTCTATGTGACTGTCTCCCTTTATATTTTACTCTCTGCCCCCTCTCTTTTCCAGAACCCGATCCGAGACCTTTCTCCAGAACGAGGCACGGTCTCATTGCTTTTGCAGCTCTCGTCGTCATCATATTAATCGTAATGTTCATCAGCAATTACTGTGAGTCTCATTTTAATCAATACTGTATCTAACCCTGTACCTGACCATGGGAGTGTTTGATGGGACAGTGTAGAGTGAGCTTTACTCTGTATCTAACCCTGTACCTGACCCTGGGAGTGTTTGATGGGACAGTGTAGAGGGAGCTTTACTCTGTATCTAACCCTGTACCTGCCCTGGGAGTGTTTGATGGGACAGTGTAGAGGGAGCTTTACTCCGTATCTAACCCTGTACCTGCCCTGGGAGTGTTTGATGGGACAGTGTGGAGGGAGCTTTACTCTGTATCTAACCCTGTACCTGCCCTGGGAGTGTTTGATGGGACAGTGTGGAGGGAGCTTTACTCTGTATCTAACCCTGTACCTGCCCTGTGAGTGTTTGATGGGACAGTGTAGAGGGAGCTTTACTCTGTATCTAACCCTGTACCTGCCCTGGGAGTGTTTGATGGGACAGTGTAGAGGGAGCTTTACTCTGTATCTAACCCTGTACCTGCCCTGTGAGTGTTTGATGGGACAGTGTAGAGGGAGCTTTACTCTGTATCTCATCCTGTACCTGACCCTGGGAGTGTTTGATGGGACAGTGTAGAGGGAGCTTTACTCTGTATCTAACCCTGTACCTGCCCTGGGAGTGTTTGATGGGACAGTGCAGAGGGAGCTTTACTCTGTATCTAACCCTGTACCTGCCCTGGGAGTGTTTGACGGGACAGTGTAGAGGGAGCTTTACTCTGTATCTAACCCTGTACCTGCCCTGGGAGTGTTTGATGGGACAGTGTAGAGGGAGCTTTACTCTGTATCTAACCCTGTACCTGCCCTGGGAGTGTTTGTTGGGACAGTGTAGAGGGAGCTTTACTCTGTATCTAACCCTGTACCTGCCCTGGGAGTGTTTGACGGGACAGTGTAGAGGGAGCTTTACTCCGTATCTAACCCTGTACCTGCCCTGGGAGTGTTTGATGGGACGGTGTAGAGGGAGCTTTACTCTGTATCTAACCCTGTACCTGACCCTGGGAGTGTTTGATGGGACGGTGTAGAGGGAGCTTTACTCTGTATCTAACCCTGTACCTGCCCTGGGAGTGTTTGATGGGACAGTGTAGAGGGAGCTTTACTCTGTATCTAAACCTGTACCTGCCCTGGGAGTGTTTGATGGGACAGTGTGGAGGGAGCTTTACTCCGTATCTAACCCTGTACCTGCCCTGGGAGTGTTTGATGGGACGGTGTAGAGGGAGCTTTACTCTGTATCTAACCCTGTACCTGCCCTGGGAGTGTTTGATGGGACAGTGTAGAGGGAGCTTTACTCTGTATCTAACCCTGTACCTGACCCTGGGAGTGTTTGATGGGACAGTGTAGAGGGAGCTTTACTCTGTATCTAACCCTGTACCTGACCCTGGGAGTGTTTGATGGGACAGTGTAGAGGGAGCTTTACTCTGTATCTAACCCTGTACCTGACCCTGGGAGTGTTTGACGGGACAGTGTAGAGGGAGCTTTACTCTGTATCTAACCCTGTACCTGCCCTGGGAGTGTTTGATGGGACAGTGTAGAGGGAGCTTTACTCTGTATCTAATCCTGTACCTGCCCTGGGAGTGTTTGATGGGACAGTGTAGAGGAAGCTTTACTCTGCATCTAACCCTGTACCTGCCCTGGTCGTGTTTGATGGGACAGTGTAGAGGGAGCTTTACTCTGTATCTAACCCTGTACCTGACCCTGCGAGTGTTTGATGGGACAGTGTAGAGGGAGCTTTACTCTGTATCTAACCCTGTACCTGACCCTGTGAGTGTTTGATGGGACAGTGTAGAGGGAGCTTTACTCTGTATCTAACCCTGTACCTGCCCTGGGAGTGTTTGATGGGACAGTGTAGAGGGAGCTTTACTCTGTATCTAACCCTGTACCTGCCCTGGGAGTGTTTGATGGGACAGTGTAGAGGGAGCTATACTCTGTATCTAACCCTGTCCCTGCCCTGGGAGTGTTTGATGGGACAGTGTAGAGGGAGCTTTACTCTGTATCGAACCCTGTACCTGACCCTGGGAGTGTTTGATGGGACAGTGTAGAGGGAGCTTCACTCTGTATCTAACCATGAACCTGTCCTGGGAGTGTTTGATGGGACAGTGTAGAGGGAGCTTTACTCTGTATCTAACCCTGTACCTGACCCTGGGAGTGTTTGATGGGACAGTGTAGAGGGAGCTTTACTCTGTATCTAACCCTGTACCTGCCCTGGGAGTGTTTGATGGGACAGTGTAGAGGGAGCTTTACTCTGTATCTAACCCTGTACCGGACCCTGGGAGTGTTTGATGGGACAGTGTAGAGGGAGCTTTACTCTGTATCTAACCCTATACCTGCCCTGGGAGTGTTTGATGGGACAGTGTGGAGGGAGCTTTACTCCGTATCTAACCCTGTACCTGCCCTGGGAGTGTTTGATGGGACAGTGTAGAGGGAGCTTTACTCTGTATCTAACCCTGTACCTGCCCTGGGAGTGTTTGATGGGACAGTGTAGAGGGAGCTTTACTCTGTATCTAACCCTGTACCTGCCCCGGGAATGTTTGATGGGACAGTGTAGAGGGAGCTTTACTCTGTATCTAACCCTGTACCTGCCCTGGGAGTGTTTGATGGGACAGTGTAGAGGGAGCTTTACTCTGTATCTAATCCTGTACCTGCCCTGGGAGTGTTTGATGGGACAGTGTAGAGGGAGCTTTACTCTGCATCTAACCCTGTACCTGCCCTGGGAGTGTTTGATGGGACAGTGTAGAGGGAGCTTTACTCTGTATCTAACCCTGTACCTGACCCTGGGAGTGTTTGATGGGACAGTGTAGAGGGAGCTTTGCTCTGTATCTAACCCTGTACCTGACCCTGGGAGTGTTTGATGGGACAGTGTAGAGGGAGCTTTACTCTGTATCTAACCCTGTACCTGCCCTGGGAGTGTTTGATGGGACAGTGTAGAGGGAGCTTTACTCTGTATCTCACCCTGCACCTGCCCTGGGAGTGTTTGATGGGACAGTGTAGAGGGAGCTTTACTCTGTATCTAACCCTGTACCTGACCCTGGGAGTGTTTGATGGGACAGTGTAGAGGGAGCTTTACTCTGTATCTAACCCTGTACCTGCCCTGGGAGTGTTTGATGGGACAGTGTAGAGGGAGCTTTACTCTGTATCTAACCCTGTACCTGCCCTGGGAGTGTTTGATGGGACAGTGTAGAGGGAGCTTTCCTCTGTATCTAACCCTGTACCTGCCCTGGGAGTGTTTGATGGGACAGTGTAGAGGGAGCTTTACTCTGTACCTAACCCTGTACCTGCCCTGGGAGTGTTTGATGGGACAGTGTAGAGGGAGCTTTACTCTGTATCTAACCCTGTACCTGCCCTGGGAGTGTTTGATGGGACAGTTGAGAGGGAGCTTTCCTCTGTATCTAACCCTGTACCTGCCCTGGGAGTGTTTGATGGGACAGTGTAGAGGGAGCTTTACTCTGTCTCTCACCCTGTACCTGCCCTGGGAGTGTTTGATGGGACAGTGTAGAGGGAGCTTTACTCTGTATCTAACCCTGTACCTGCCCTGGGAGTGTTTGATGGGACAGTGTAGAGGGAGCTTTACTCTGTATCTAACCCTGTATCTGCCCTGGGAGTGTTTGATGGGACAGTGTAGAGGGAGCTTTACTCTGTATCTAACCCTGTATCTGCCCTGGGAGTGTTTGATGGGACAGTGTAGAGGGAGCTTTACTCTGTATCTAACCCTGTACCTGCCCTGGGAGTGTTTGATGGGACATTGTGGAGGGAGCTTTACTCCGTATCTAACCCTGTACCTGCCCTGGGAGTGTTTGATGGGACGGTGTAGAGGGAGCTTTACTCTGTATCTAACCCTGTACCTGACCTGGGAGTGTTTGATGGGACAGTGTAGAGGGAGCTTTACTCTGTATCTAACCCTGTACCTGCCCTGGGAGTGTTTGACGGGACAGTGTAGAGGGAGCTTTACTCTGTATCTAACCCTGTACCTGCCCTGGGAGTGTTTCATGGAACAGTGTAGAGGGAGCTTTACTCTGTATCTAACCCTGTACCTGCCCTGGGAGTGTTTGATGGGACAGTGTTGAGGGAGCTTTACTCTGTATCTAACCCTGTACCTGCCCTGGGAGTGTTTGATGGGACAGTGTAGAGGGAGCTTTACTCTGTATCTAACCCTGTACCTGACCCTGGGAGTGTTTGATGGGACAGTGCAGAGGGAGCTTTACTCTGTATCTCACCCTGCACCTGCCCTGGGAGTGTTTGATGGGACAGTGTAGAGGGAGCTTTACTCTGTGTCTAACCCTGTACCTGCCCTGGGAGTGTTTGATGGGACAGTGTAGAGGGAGCTTTCCTCTGTATCTAACCCTGTATCTACCCTGGGAGTGTTTGATGGGACAGTGTAGAGGGAGCTTTACTCTGTATCTAACCCTGCACCTGACCCTGGGAGTGTTTGATGGGACAGTGCAGAGGGAGCTTAACTCTGTCTCTCACCCTGTACCTGCCCTGGGAGTGTTTGATGGGACAGTGTAGAGGGAGCTTTACTCTGTATCTAACCCTGTACCTGCCCTGGGAGTGTTTGATGGGACAGTGTAGAGGGAGCTTTACTCTGTATCTAACCCTGTATCTGCCCTGGGAGTGTTCGATGGGACAGTGTAGAGGGAGCTTTACTCTGTATCTAACCCTGTATCTGCCCTGGGAGTGTTTGATGGGACAGTGTAGAGGGAGCTTAACTCTGTATCTAACCCTGTACCTGCCCTGGGAGTGTTTGATGGGACAGTGTAGAGGGAGCTTTACTCTGTATCTAACCCTGTACCTGACCCTGGGAGTGTTTGATGGGACAGTGTAGAGGGAGCTTTACTCTGTATCTAACCCTGTACCTGACCCTGGGAGTGTTTGATGGGACAGTGTAGAGGGAGCTTTACTCTGTATCTAACCCTGTACCTGACCCTGGGAGTGTTTGATGGGACAGTGCAGAGGGAGCTTTACTCTGTATCTAACCCTGTACCTGTCCTGGGAGTGTTTGATGGGACAGTGTAGAGGGAGCTTTACTCTGTATCTAACCCTGTACCTGCCCTGGGAGTGTTTGATGGGACAGTGTGGAGGGAGCTTTACTCTGTATCTAACCCTGTACCTGCCCTGGGAGTGTTTGATGGGAGAGTGTAGAGGGAGCTTTACTCTGTATCTAACCCTGTACCTGCCCTGGGAGTGTTTGATGGGACAGTGTAGAGGGAGCTTTACTCTGTATCTAACCCTGTACCTGCCCTGGGAGTGTTTGATGGGACAGTGTTGAGGGAGCTTTAGTCTGTATCTAACCCTGTACCTGCCCTGGGAGTGTTTGATGGGACAGTGCAGCGGGAGCTTTACTCTGTATCTAACCCTGCACCTGCCCTAGGAGTGTTTGATGGGACAGTGTAGAGGGAGCTTTACTCTGTATCTAACCCTGTACCTGCCCTGGGAGTGTTTGATGGGACAGTGTAGAGGGAGCTTTACTCTTTATCTAACCCTGTACCTGCCCTGGGAGTGTTTGATGGGACATTGTAGAGGGAGCTTTACTCTGTATCTAACCCTGTACCTGACCCTGGGAGTGTTTGATGGGACAGTGTAGAGGGAGCTTTACTCTGCATCTAACCCTGTACCTGACCCTGGGAGTGTTTGATGGTACAGTGTAGAGGGAGCTTTACTCTGTATCTGACCCTGTACCTGACCCTGGGAGTGTTTGATGGGACAGTGCAGAGGGAGCTTTACTCTGTATCTAACCCTGTACCTGCCCTGGGAGTGTTTGATGGGACAGTGTAGAGGGAGCTTTACTCTGTATCTAACCCTGTACCTGACCCTGGGAGTGTTTGATGGGACAGTGTAGAGGGAGCTTTACTCTGTATCTAACCCTGTACCTGACCCTGGGAGTGTTTGATGGGACAGTGTAGAGGGAGCTTTACTCTGTATCTAACCCTGTACCTGCCCTGGGAGTGTTTGATGGGAGAGTGTAGAGGGAGCTTTACTCTGTATCTAACCCTGTACCTGCCCTGGGAGTGTTTGATGGGACAGTGTAGAGGGAGCTTTACTCTGTATCTAACCCTGTACCTGACCCTGGGAGTGTTTGATGGGACAGTGTAGAGGGAGCTTTACTCTGTATCTAACCCTGTACCTGCCCTGGGAGTGTTTGATGGGACAGTGAAGAGGGAGATTTACTCTGTATCTAACCCTATACCTGACCCTGGGAGTGTTTGATGGGACAGTGTAGAGGGAGCTTTACTCTGTATCTAACCCTGTACCTGACCTGGGAGTGTTTGATGGGACAGTGTAGAGGGAGCTTTACTCTGTATCTAACCCTGTACCTGACCCTGGGAGTGTTTGATGGGACAGTGTAGAGGGAGCTTACTCTGTATCTAACCCTGTATCTGCCCTGGGAGTGTTTGATGGGACAGTGTGGAGGGAGCTTTACTCTGTATCTAACCCTGCACCTGCCCTGGGAGTGTTTGATGGGACAGTGTAGAGGGAGCTTTACTCTGTATCTGACCCTGTACCTGACCCTGGGAGTGTTTGATGGGACAGTGTAGAGGGAGCTTTACTCTGTATCTGACCCTGTACCTGACCCTGGGAGTGTTTGATGGGACAGTGCAGAGGGAGCTTTACTCTGTATCTAACCCTGTACCTGCCCTGGGAGTGTTTGATGGGACAGTGTAGAGGGAGCTTTACTCTGTATCTAACCCTGTACCTGACCCTGGGAGTGTTTGATGGGACAGTGTAGTGGGAGCTTTACTCTGTATCTAACCCTGTACCTGACCCTGGGAGTGTTTGATGGGACAGTGTAGAGGGAGCTTTACTCTGTATCTAACCCTGTACCTGCCCTGGGAGTGTTTGATGGGAGAGTGTAGAGGGAGCTTTACTCTGTATCTAACCCTGTACCTGCCCTGGGAGTGTTTGATGGGACAGTGTAGAGGGAGCTTTACTCTGTATCTAACCCTGTACCTGACCCTGGGAGTGTTTGATGGGACAGTGTAGAGGGAGCTTTACTCTGTATCTAACCCTGTACCTGAGCTGGGAGTGTTTGATGGGACAGTGTAGAGGGAGCTTTACTCTGTATCTAACCCTGTACCTGCCCTGGGAGTGTTTGATGGGACAGTGTAGAGGGAGCTTTACTCTGTATCTAACCCTGTACCTGACCCTGGGAGTGTTTGATGGGACAGTGTAGAGGGAGCTTTACTCTGTATCTAACCCTGTACCTGACCCTGGGAGTGTTTGATGGGACAGTGTAGAGGGAGCTTTACTCTGTATCTAACCCTGTACCTGCCCCTGGGAGTGTTTGACGGGACAGTGTAGAGGGAGCTTTACTCTGTATCTAACCCTGTACCTGCCCTGGGAGTGTTTGATGGGACAGTGTAGAGGGAGCTTTACTCTGTATCTAACCCTGTATCTGCCCTGGGAGTGTTTGATGGGACAGTGTAGAGGGAGCTTTACTCTGCATCTAACCCTGTACCTGACCCTGGGAGTGTTTGATGGGACAGTGTAGAGGGAGCTTTACTCTGTATCTAACCCTGTACCTGCCCTGGGAGTGTTTGATGGGACAGTGTAGAGGGAGCTTTACTCTGTATCTAACCCTGTACCTGACCCTGGGAGTGTTTGATGGGAGAGTGTAGAGGGAGCTTTACTCTGTATCTAACCCTGGACCTGACCCTGGGAGTGTTTGATGGGACAGTGTAGAGGGAGCTTTACTCTGTATCTAACCCTGTACCTGCCCTGGGAGTGTTTGATGGGACAGTGTCGAGGGAGCTTTACTCTGTATCTAACCCTGTACCTGCCCTGGGAGTGTTTGATGGGACAGTGTAGAGGGAGCTTTACTCTGTATCTAACCCTGTACCTGACCCTGGGAGTGTTTGATGGGACAGTGTAGAGGGAGCTTTACTCTGTATCTAACCCTGTACCTGCCCTGGGAGTGTTTGATGGGACAGTGTCGGGGGAGCTTTACTCTGTATCTAACCCTGTAGCTGCCCTGGGAGTGTTTGATGGGACAGTGTAGAGGGAGCTTTACTCTGTATCTAACCCTGTACCTGCCCTGGGAGTGTTTGACGGGACAGTGTAGAGGGAGCTTTACTCTGTATCTAACCCTGTACCTGACCCTGGGAGTGTTTGATGGGACAGTGTGGAGGGAGCTTTACTCTGTATCTAACCCTGTACCTGCCCTGGGAGTGTTTGATGGGACAGTGTAGAGGGAGCTTTACTCTGTATCTAACCCTGTACCTGACCCTGGGAGTGTTTGACGGGACAGTGTAGAGGGAGCTTTACTCTGTATCTAACCCTGTACCTGACCCTGGGAGTGTTTGATGGGACAGTGTGGAGGGAGCTTTGCTCTGTATCTAACCCTGTACCTGCCCTGGGAGTGTTTGATGGGACAGTGTAGAGGGAGCTTTACTCTGCATCTAACCCTGTACCTGCCCTGGGAGTGTTTGATGGGACAGTGTAGAGGGAGCTTTACTCTGTATCTAACCCTGTACCTGACCTGGGAGTGTTTGATGGGACAGTGTAGAGGGAGCTTTACTCTGTATCTAACCCTGTACCTGACCCTGGGAGTGTTTGACGGGACAGTGTAGAGGGAGCTTTACTCTGTATCTAACCCTGTACCTGCCCTGGGAGTGTTTGATGGGACAGTGTAGAGGGAGCTTTACTCTGTATCTAACCCTGTACCTGACCCTGGGAGTGTTTGATGGGACAGTGTAGAGGGAGCTTTACTCTGTATCTAACCCTGTACCTGCCCTGGGAGTGTTTGACGGGACAGTGTAGAGGGAGCTTTACTCTGTATCTAACCCTGTACCTGACCCTGGGAGTGTTTGATGGGGCAGTGTAGAGGGAGCTTTACTCTGTATCTAACCCTGTACCTGACCCTGGGAGTGTTTGACGGGACAGTGTAGAGGGAGCTTTACTCTGTATCTGACCCTGTACCTGACCCTGGGAGTGTTTGATGGGACAGTGCAGAGGGAGCTTTACTCTGTATCTAACCCTGTACCTGCCCTGGGAGTGTTTGATGGGACAGTGTAGAGGGAGCTTTACTCTGTATCTAACCCTGTACCTGACCCTGGGAGTGTTTGATGGGACAGTGTAGAGGGAGCTTTACTCTGTATCTAACCCTGTACCTGACCCTGGGAGTGTTTGATGGGACAGTGTAGAGGGAGCTTTACTCTGTATCTAACCCTGTACCTGCCCTGGGAGTGTTTGATGGGACAGTGTGGAGGGAGCTTTACTCTGTATCTAACCCTGTACCTGCCCTGGGAGTGTTTGATGGGACAGTGTAGAGGGAGCTTTACTCTGTATCTAACCCTGTACCTGACCCTGGGAGTGTTTGATGGGACAGTGTAGAGGGAGCTTTACTCTGTATCTAACCCTGTACCTGCCCTGGGAGTGTTTGATGGGACAGTGTAGAGGGAGATTTACTCTGTATCTAACCCTATACCTGACCCTGGGAGTGTTTGATGGGACAGTGTAGAGGGAGCTTTACTCTGTATCTAACCCTGTACCTGACCTGGGAGTGTTTGATGGGACAGTGTAGAGGGAGCTTTACTCTGTATCTAACACTGTACCTGCCCTGGGAGTGTTTGATGGGACAGTGTAGAGGGAGCTTTACTCTGTATCTAACCCTGTACCTGCCCCTGGGAGTGTTTGATGGGACAGTGTAGAGGGAGCTTTACTCTGTATCTAACCCTGTACCTGACCCTGGGAGTGTTTGATGGGACAGTGTAGAGGGAGCTTTACTCTGTATCTAACCCTGTACCTGCCCCTGGGAGTGTTTGACGGGACAGTGTAGAGGGAGCTTTACTCTGTATCTAACCCTGTACCTGCCCTGGGAGTGTTTGATGGGACAGTGTAGAGGGAGCTTTACTCTGTATCTAACCCTGTCCCTGACCCTGGGAGTGTTTGACGGGACAGTGTAGAGGGAGCTTTACTCTGTATCTAACCCTGTATCTGCCCTGGAGTGTTTGATGGGACAGTGTAGAGGGAGCTTTACTCTGCATCTAACCCTGTACCTGACCCTGGGAGTGTTTGATGGGACAGTGTAGAGGGAGCTTTACTCTGTATCTAACCCTGTACCTGCCCTGGGAGTGTTTGATGGGACAGTGTAGAGGGAGCTTTACTCTGTATCTAACCCTGTACCTGACCCTGGGAGTGTTTGATGGGACAGTGTAGAGGGAGCTTTACTCTGTATCTAACCCTGTACCTGACCCTGGGAGTGTTTGATGGGACAGTGTAGAGGGAGCTTTACTCTGTATCTAACCCTGTACCTGCCCTGGGAGTGTTTGATGGGACAGTGTCGAGGGAGCTTTACTCTGTATCTAACCCTGTACCTGCCCTGGGAGTGTTTGATGGGACAGTGTAGAGGGAGCTTTACTCTGTATCTAACCCTGTACCTGACCCTGGGAGTGTTTGATGGGACAGTGTAGAGGGGGCTTTACTCTGTATCTAACCCTGTACCTGCCCTGGGAGTGTTTGATGGGACAGTGTAGAGGGAGCTTTACTCTGTATCTAACCCTGTACCTGACCCTGGGAGTGTTTGACGGGACAGTGTGGAGGGAGCTTTACTCTGTATCTCACCCTGTACCTGCCCTGGGAGTGTTTGATGGGACAGTGTAGAGGGAGCTTTACTCTGTATCTAACCCTGTACCTGCCCTGGGAGTGTTTGACGGGACAGTGTAGAGGGAGCTTTACTCTGTATCTAACCCTGTACCTGCCCTGGGAGTGTTTGATGGGACAGTGTCGAGGGAGCTTTACTCTGTATCTAACCCTGTACCTGACCCTGGGAGTGTTTGATGGGACAGTGTAGAGGGAGCTTTACTCTGTATCTAACCCTGTACCTGCCCTGGGAGTGTTTGACGGGACAGTGTAGAGGGAGCTTTACTCTGTATCTAACCCTGTACCTGACCCTGGGAGTGTTTGATGGGGCAGTGTAGAGGGAGCTTTACTCTGTATCTAACCCTGTACCTGACCCTGGGAGTGTTTGACGGGACAGTGTAGAGGGAGCTTTACTCTGTATCTAACCCTGTACCTGCCCTGGGAGTGTTTGATGGGACAGTGTGGAGGGAGCTTTACTCTGTATCTAACCCTGTACCTGCCCTGGGAGTGTTTGATGGGACAGTGTAGAGGGAGCTTTGCTCTGTATCTAACCCTGTACCTGCCCTGGGAGTGTTTGATGGGACAGTGTAGAGGGAGCTTTACTCTGTATCTAACCCTGTACCTGACCCTGGGAGTGTTTGATGGGACAGTGTAGAGGGAGCTTTACTCTGTATCTAACCCTGTACCTGACCCTGGGAGTGTTTGACGGGACAGTGTGGAGGGAGCTTTACTCTGTATCTAACCCTGTACCTGCCCTGGGAGTGTTTGATGGGACAGTGTAGAGGGAGCTTTACTCTGTATCTAACCCTGTACCTGCCCTGGGAGTGTTTGACGGGACAGTGTAGAGGGAGCTTTACTCTGTATCTAACCCTGTACCTGCCCTGGGAGTGTTTGATGGGACAGTGTCGAGGGAGCTTTACTCTGTATCTAACCCTGTACCTGACCCTGGGAGTGTTTGATGGGACAGTGTAGAGGGAGCTTTACTCTGTATCTAACCCTGTACCTGCCCTGGGAGTGTTTGATGGGACAGTGTAGAGGGAGCTTTACTCTGTATCTAACCCTGTACCTGACCCTGGGAGTGTTTGATGGGACAGTGCAGAGGGAGCTTTACTCTGTATCTAACCCTGTACCTGACCCTGGGAGTGTTTGACGGGACAGTGTAGAGGGAGCTTTACTCTGTATCTAACCCTGTACCTGACCCTGGGAGTGTTTGATGGGACAGTGCAGAGGGAGCTTTACTCTGTATCTAACCCTGTACCTGCCCTGGGAGTGTTTGACGGGACAGTGTCGAGGGAGCTTTACTCTGTATCTAACCCTGTACCTGCCCTGGGAGTGTTTGATGGGACAGTGTAGAGGGAGCTTTACTCTGTATCTAACCCTGTACCTGCCCTGGGAGTGTTTGATGGGACAGTGTAGAGGGAGCTTTACTCTGTATCTAACCCTGTACCTGACCCTGGGAGTGTTTGATGGGACAGTGTGGAGGGAGCTTTACTCTGTATCTAACCCTGTACCTGACCCTGGGAGTGTTTGATGGGACAGTGCAGAGGGAGCTTTACTCTGTATCTAACCCTGTACCTGCCCCGGGAGTGTTTGACGGGACAGTGTAGAGGGAGCTTTACTCTGTATCTAACCCTGTACCTGCCCTGGGAGTGTTTGACGGGACAGTGTAGAGGGAGCTTTACTCTGTATCTAACCCTGTACCTGATCCTGGGAGTGTTTGATGGGACAGTGTAGAGGGAGCTTTACTCTGTATCTAACCCTGTACCTGCCCTGGGAGTGTTTGATGGGACAGTGTAGAGGGAGCTTTACTCTGTATCTAACCCTGTACCTGCCCTGGGAGTGTTTGACGGGACAGTGTGATGTGTTTTGAATGTTTTGGATTATTTCTCCGATGGATTATGTTGAGTTTATGATGTGTTTTTCGATCTCTCAGGTCCTGTTCCCGATGTCCGGGTGGAGAACGCTCCCTGATGTTGTCATTGATGATAAAAGATTAAAAATGTTTTCTTCACTCAATTTAAAATGTCTCCCAGTTCTTGCCTTGTTCGCACCGATCACTGAAATATTTTACACGGGACATCGTCACACAGCTGAACGGGCCCATCAGTCAGTGTCAGCTCATTCGCAATCCCTGTGTTCATCCTGAGCCTGACCTCTCACACCCACCCGTCACACCTCTCACACCCACCCGTCACACCTTTCACACCCACCCGTCACACCTCTCACACCCACCTCTCACACCTCTCACACCCACCCGTCACACCTCTCACACCCACCCGTCACACCTTTCACACCCACCCGTCACACCTCTCACACCCACCCGTCACACCTCTCACACCCACCCGTCACACCTCTCACACCTCCCCGTCACACCTCTCACACCCACCCGTCACACCTCTCACACCCACCCGTCACACCTCTCACACCTCCCCGTCACACCTCTCACACCCACCCGTCACACCTCTCACACCCACCCGTCACACCTCTCACACCTCCCCGTCACACCTCTCACACCCACCCGTCACACCTCTCACTCCCACCCGTCACACCTCTCACACCCACCCGTCACACCTCTCACACCCACCCGTCACACCTCTCACACCCACCCGTCACACCTCTCACACCCACCCATCACACCTCTCACACCCACCCGTCACACCTCTCACACCTCCCCGTCACACCTCTCACACCCACCCGTCACACCTCTCACACCCACCCGTCACACCTCTCACACCTCCCCGTCACACCCGTCACACCTCCCCGTCACACCTCTCACACCTCCCCGTCACACCTCTCACACCCACCCGTCACACCTCTCACACCTCCCCGTCACACCTCCCTCACACCCACCAGTCACACCTCTCACACCCACCCGTCACACCTCTCACACCTCCCCGTCACACCTCTCACACCCACCCGTCACACCTCTCACACCTCCCCGTCACACCTCCCTCACACCTCCCCGTCACACCTCCCTCACACCTCCCCGTCACACCTCTCACACCTCCCCGTCACACCTCTCACACCCACCCGTCACACCTCTCACACCTCCCCGTCACACCTCTCACACCTCCCCGTCACACCTCCCACACCCACCCGTCACACCTCTCACACCCACCCGTCACACCTCTCACACCTCCCCGTCACACCTCTCACACCCACCCGTCACACCTCTCACACCCACCCGTCACACCTCTCACAGTCACCCGTCACACCTCTCACACCCACCCGTCACACCTCTCACACCTCCCCGTCACACCTCTCACACCCACCCGTCACACCTCTCACACCCACCCGTCACACCTCTCACACCCACCCGTCTCACCTCTCACACCCACCCGTCACACCTCTCACACCTCCCCGTCACACCCGTCACACCTCCCCGTCACACCTCTCACACCTCCCCGTCACACCTCTCACACCCACCCGTCACACCTCTCACACCTCCCCGTCACACCTCTCACACCTCCCAGTCACACCTCTCACACCCACCCGTCACACCTCTCACACCTCCCCGTCACACCTCTCACACCCACCCGTCACACCTCTCACACCCACCCGACACACCTCACACACCCACCCGTCACACCTCTCACACCTCCCCGTCACACCTCTCACACCTCCCCGTCACACCTCTCACACCTCCCCGTCACACCTCCCCGTCACACCTCTCACACCTCCCCGTCACACCTCTCACACCCACCCGTCACACCTCTCACACCTCCCCGTCACACCTCTCACACCCACCCGTCACACCTCTCACACCTCCCCGTCACACCTCTCACACCCACCCGTCACACCCGTCACACCCACCCGTCACACCTCTCACACCTCCCCGTCACACCTCTCACACCTCCCCGTCACACCTCTCACACCTCCCCGTCACACCTCTCACACCCACCCGTCACACCTCTCACACCCACCCGTCACACCTCTCACACCCACCCGTCACACCTCTCACACCTCCCAGTCACACCTCTCACACCTCCCCGTCACACCTCTCACACCTCCCCGTCACACCCGTCACACCTCTCACACCTCCCCGTCACACCTCCCCGTCACACCTCTCACACCTCCCCGTCACACCTCTCACACCCACCCGTCACACCTCTCACACCCACCCGTCACACCTCTCACACCCACCCGTCACACCTCTCACACCTCCCAGTCACACCTCTCACACCTCCCCGTCACACCTCTCACACCTCCCCGTCACACCCGTCACACCTCTCACACCTCCCCGTCACACCTCCCCGTCACACCTCTCACACCTCCCCGTCACACCTCTCACACCTCCCCGTCACACCTCTCACACCCACCCGTCACACCTCTCACACCTCCCCGTCACACCTCTCACACCTCCCCGTCACACCTCTCACACCTCCCCGTCACACCTCTCACACCTCCCCGTCACACCTCTCACACCCACCCGTCACACCTCTCACACCCACCCGTCACACCTCTCACACCCACCCGTCACACCTCCCCGTCACACCTCCCCGTCACACCTCTCACACCTCCCCGTCACTCTCTCTCACAGACTCACTCACAGACTCACTCACTCTCAGACTCACTCACAGACTCACTCACTCACTCACAGACTCGCTCACTCACAGACTCACTCACTCACAGACTCTCTCTCACAGACTCACTCACAGACTCACTCACTCTCAGACTCACTCACAGACTCACAGATATCCTCACTCACAGACTCACTCACTCACAGACTCACTCACAGACTCACTCACTCACAGACTCACTCACTCTCAGACTCACTCACAGACTCGCTCACTCACAGACTCACTCACTCTCAGACTCACTCACAGACTCACTCACTCACAGACTCACTCACTCTCAGATTCACTCACTCACAGACTCACTCACAGACTCACTCACTCAAAGACTCGCTCACTCACAGATTCACTCACTCACAGACTCATTCACTGACAGACTCACTCACTCACAGACTCGCTCACTCACAGATTCACTCACTCACAGATTCACTCACTCACAGACTCACTCACTCACAGACTCACTCACAGACTCACTCACAGATATCCTCACTCACAGACTCGCTCACTCACAGACTCACTCACAGACTCACTCACTCAGACGCACTCACTCACAGACTCACTCACTCACAGACTCACTCACAGACTCACTCTCAGACTCACTCACTCACAGACTCACTCACTCACAGACTCACTCACTCACAGACTCACTCACAGACTCACTCACAGACTCACTCACTCACAGACTCGCTCACTCACAGACTCACTCAATCTCACACTCACTCACTCTCAGACTCACTCACTCTCAGACTCACTCACAGACTCACTCACAGACTCACTCACTCACAGACTCACTCACTCACAGACTCACTCAATCTCACACTCACTCACTCTCAGACTCACTCACTCTCAGACTCACTCTCAGACTCACTCACTCACTCTCAGACTCACTCTCAGACTCACTCACAGATGCACTCACTCACAGACTCGCTCACTCACAGACTCACTCAATCTCACACTCACTCACTCTCAGACTCACTCACTCTCAGACTCACTCTCAGACTCACTCACTCACTCACAGACTCACTCACTCACACACTCACTCACAGACTCACTCACTCACAGACTCACTCACAGACAGACTCACTCACTCACAGACTCACTCACTCACAGACTCACTCACTCTCAGACTCACTCACAGACTCACTCACTCACAGACTCGCTCACTCACAGACTCACTCACTCACAGATTCACTCACTCACAGACTCACTCACTCACAGACTCACTCAATCACAGACTCACTCACTCACAGACTCACTCACTCACTCACTCCGTGACTCACTCACTCCGTGACTCACTCACTCTCAGACTCACTCACTCACACACTCACTCACAGACTCACTCACTCACAGACTCACTCACTCACAGACTCACTCACAGACTCGCTCACTCACAGACTCACTCACTCACAGACTCACTCACTCTCAGACTCACTCACAGACTCACAGATATCCTCACTCACTCACAGACTCACTCACTCACAGACTCACTCACTCACTCACAGATATCCTCACTCACAGACTCGCTCACTCACAGATTCACTCACTCACAGACTCACTCACAGACTCACTCACTCACAGACTCACTCACTCACAGACTCGCTCACTCACAGATTCACTCACTCACAGACTCACTCACAGACTCACTCACTCACAGACTCGCTCACTCACAGACTCACTCACTCACAGACTCACTCACTCACAGACTCACTCACTCACTCACAGACTCACTCACTCACAGACTCACTCACTCACAGACTCACTCACAGACTCACTCACTCACAGACTCACTCACTCACAGACTCACTCACAGACTCACTCACTCACAGACTCACTCACTCACTGACTCACTCACTCACTCACTCACTCACTCACAGACTCACTCACAGACTCACTCACTCACAGACTCGCTCACTCACAGACTCACTCACTCACAGACTCACTCACTCACAGACTCACTCACTCACTCACAGACTCACAGATATCCTCACTCACTCACAGACTCACTCACTCACAGACTCACTCACTCACTCACAGATATCCTCACTCACAGACTCGCTCACTCACAGATTCACTCACTCACAGACTCACTCACAGACTCACTCACTCACAGACTCACTCACTCACAGACTCGCTCACTCACAGATTCACTCACTCACAGACTCACTCACAGACTCACTCACTCACAGACTCGCTCACTCACAGACTCACTCACTCACAGACTCACTCACTCACAGACTCACTCACTCACTCACAGACTCACTCACTCACAGACTCACTCACTCACAGACTCACTCACAGACTCACTCACTCACAGACTCACTCACTCACAGACTCACTCACAGACTCACTCACTCACAGACACACTCACTCACTGACTCACTCACTCACTCACTCACAGACTCACTCACAGACTCACTCACAGACTCACTCACAGACTCACTCACAGACTCACTCACTCACAGACTCACTCACTCACAGACTCACTCATCACAGACTCACTCACTCACTCACAGACTCACTCACTCACAGACTCACTCACAGACTCACTCACAGACTCACTCACTCACAGACTCACTCACATACTCACTCACAGACTCACTCACAGACACACTCACTCACAGACTCACTCTCAGACTCACTCACTCACAGACTCACTCACTCACAGACTCACTCACAGACTCACTCACTCACAGACTCACTCACTCACAGACTCACTCACTCACAGACTCACTCACTCACAGACTCGCTCACAGACAGACTCACTCACAGACACACTCACAGACTCACTCACTCACAGACTCACTCACTCACAGACTCACTCACTCACAGACTCACTCACAGACTCACTCACTCACAGACTCACTCACTCACAGACTCACTCACTCACAGACTCACTCACAGACTCACTCACTCACAGACTCACTCACTCACAGACTCGCTCACAGACAGACTCACTCACAGACTCACTCACTCACAGACTCACTCACTCACAGACAGACTCACTCACAGACTCACTCACTCACAGACTCACTCACTCACAGACTCACTCACTCACAGACTCACTCACAGACTCACTCACTCACAGACTCACTCACAGACTCACTCACAACAGACTCACTCACAGACTCACTCACTCACAGACTCACTCACTCTCAGACTCACTCACAGACTCACTCACAGACACACTCACTCACAGACTCACTCTCAGACTCACTCACTCACAGACTCGCTCACTCACAGACTCACTCACTCACTCACAGACTCACTCACTCACAGACTCACTCACTCACAGACTCACTCACAGACTCACTCACTCACAGACTCACTCACTCACAGACTCACTCAGACTCACTCACTCACAGACTCACTCACTCACAGACTCGCTCACAGACAGACTCACTCACAGACTCACTCACAGACTCACTCACTCACAGACTCACTCACTCACAGACTCGCTCACTCACAGACTCGCTCACTCACAGACTCACTCACTCACAGACTCACTCACTCACAGACTCACTCACAGACTCACTCACAGACTCACTCACTCACAGACTCGCTCACTCACAGACTCACTCAATCTCACACTCACTCACTCTCAGACTCACTCACTCTCAGACTCACTCACTCTCAGACTCACTCACAGACTCACTCACTCACAGACTCACTCACTCACAGACTCACTCAATCTCACACTCACTCACTCTCAGACTCACTCACTCTCAGACTCACTCTCAGACTCACTCACTCACTCACAGACTCACTCACTCACAGACTCACTCACAGACAGACTCACTCACTCACAGACTCACTCACTCACAGACTCACTCACTCTCAGACTCACTCACAGACTCACTCACTCACAGACTCGCTCACTCACAGACTCACTCACTCTCAGACTCACTCACAGACTCACAGATATCCTCACTCACTCACAGACTCACTCACTCACAGACTCACTCACTCACTCACAGATATCCTCACTCACAGACTCGCTCACTCACAGATTCACTCACTCACAGACTCACTCACAGACTCACTCACTCACAGACTCACTCACTCACAGACTCGCTCACTCACAGATTCACTCACTCACAGACTCACTCACAGACTCACTCACTCACAGACTCACTCACTCACAGACTCACTCACTCACAGACTCACTCACTCACTCACAGACTCACTCACTCACAGACTCACTCACTCACAGACTCACTCACAGACTCACTCACTCACAGACTCACTCACTCACAGACTCACTCACAGACTCACTCACTCACAGACTCACTCACTCACTGACTCACTCACTCACTCACTCACTCACAGACTCACTCACAGACTCACTCACTCACAGACTCGCTCACTCACAGACTCACTCACTCACAGACTCACTCACTCACAGACTCACTCACTCACTCACAGACTCACAGATATCCTCACTCACTCACAGACTCACTCACTCACAGACTCACTCACTCACTCACAGATATCCTCACTCACAGACTCGCTCACTCACAGATTCACTCACTCACAGACTCACTCACAGACTCACTCACTCACAGACTCACTCACTCACAGACTCGCTCACTCACAGATTCACTCACTCACAGACTCACTCACAGACTCACTCACTCACAGACTCGCTCACTCACAGACTCACTCACTCACAGACTCACTCACTCACAGACTCACTCACTCACAGACTCACTCACAGACTCACTCACTCACAGACTCACTCACTCACTGACTCACTCACTCACTCACTCACAGACTCACTCACAGACTCACTCACAGACTCACTCACAGACTCACTCACTCACAGACTCACTCACTCACAGACTCACTCATCACAGACTCACTCACTCACTCACAGACTCACTCACTCACAGACTCACTCACAGACTCACTCACAGACTCACTCA
This sequence comes from Heptranchias perlo, assembly GCF_035084215.1. Taxonomy (NCBI): domain Eukaryota; kingdom Metazoa; phylum Chordata; class Chondrichthyes; order Hexanchiformes; family Hexanchidae; genus Heptranchias; species Heptranchias perlo. Next base: position 75,227 of record NW_027139703.1, on the reverse strand, counting down.
CTCACAGACTCACTCACATACTCACTCACAGACTCACTCACAGACACACTCACTCACAGACTCACTCTCAGACTCACTCACTCACAGACTCACTCACTCACAGACTCACTCACAGACTCACTCACTCACAGACTCACTCACTCACAGACTCACTCACTCACAGACTCACTCACTCACAGACTCGCTCACAGACAGACTCACTCACAGACACACTCACAGACTCACTCACTCACAGACTCACTCACTCACAGACTCACTCACAGACTCACTCACAGACTCACTCACTCACAGACTCACTCACTCACAGACTCACTCACTCACAGACTCACTCACAGACTCACTCACTCACAGACTCACTCACTCACAGACTCGCTCACAGACAGACTCACTCACAGACTCACTCACTCACAGACTCACTCACTCACAGACAGACTCACTCACAGACTCACTCACTCACAGACTCACTCACTCACAGACTCACTCTCTCACAGACTCACTCACAGACTCACTCACTCACAGACTCACTCACAGACTCACTCACAACAGACTCACTCACAGACTCACTCACTCACAGACTCACTCACTCTCAGACTCACTCACAGACTCACTCACAGACACACTCACTCACAGACTCCCTCTCAGACTCACTCACTCACAGACTCGCTCACTCACAGACTCACTCACTCACTCACAGACTCACTCACTCACAGACTCACTCACTCACAGACTCACTCACAGACTCACTCACTCACAGACTCACTCACTCACAGACTCACTCAGACTCACTCACTCACAGACTCACTCACTCACAGACTCGCTCACAGACAGACTCACTCACAGACTCACTCACAGACTCACTCACTCACAGACTCACTCACTCACAGACTCACTCACTCACAGACTCACTCACAGACTCACTCACTCACTCACAGACTCACTCACTCACAGACTCACTCACAGACTCACTCACTCACAGACTCACTCACTCACAGACTCACTCACTCACAGACTCGCTCACAGACAGTCTCACTCACAGACTCACTCACTCACAGACTCACTCGCTCACAGACAGACTCACTCACTCTCAGACTCACTCACAGACTCACAGATATCCTCACTCACAGACTCACTCACTCACAGACTCACTCACAGACTCACTCACTCACAGACTCACTCACTCTCAGACTCACTCACAGACTCGCTCACTCACAGACTCACTCACTCTCAGACTCACTCACAGACTCACTCACTCACAGACTCACTCACTCTCAGATTCACTCACTCACAGTCTCACTCACAGACTCACTCACTCAAAGACTCGCTCACTCACAGATTCACTCACTCACAGACTCATTCACTGACAGACTCACTCACTCACAGACTCGCTCACTCACAGATTCACTCACTCACAGATTCACTCACTCACAGACTCACTCACTCACAGACTCACTCACAGACTCACTCACAGACTCACTCACTCACAGACTCACTCACAGAATCACTCACAACAGACTCACTCACAGACTCACTCACTCACAGACTCACTCACTCACAGACTCACTCACAGACTCACAGATATCCTCACTCACAGACTCACTCTCAGACTCACTCACTCACTCACTCACTCACTCACTCACTCACAGACTCACTCACTCACAGACTCACTCACTCACAGACTCACTCACAGACTCACTCACTCACTCACTCACAGACTCACTCACAGACTCACTCACTCACTCACAGACTCGCTCACTCACAGACTCACTCACTCACAGACTCGCTCACAGACAGACTCACTCACAGACTCACTCACAGACTCACTCACTCACAGACTCACTCACTCACAGACTCACTCACTCACAGACTCACTCACTCACAGACTCACTCACTCACAGACTCACTCACTCACTCACAGACTCACTCACTCACTCACTCACAGACTCACTCACTCACAGACTCACTCACTCACAGACTCACTCACTCACAGACTCACTCACTCACAGACTCACTCACAGACTCACTCACTCACAGACTCACTCACTCACAGACTCACTCACTCACTCACTCACAGACACACTCACTCACAGACTCACTCACTCAAAGACTCACTCACTCACAGAGTCACTCACTCACTCACAGACTCACTCACTCACAGACTCACTCACTCACAGACTCACTCACTCACAGACTCACTCACATACTCACTCACAGACTCACTCACTCACTCACTCACTCACAGACTCACTCACTCACAGACTCACTCACTCACAGACTCACTCACTCACTCACAGACTCACTCACTCACAGACTCACTCACTCACAGACTCACTCACTCACAGACTCACTCACAGACTCACTCACAGACTCACTCACTCACTCACTCACAGACTCACTCACTCACAGACTCACTCACAGACTCACTCACTCACAGACTCGCTCACTCACAGACTCACTCACTCACAGACTCATTCACTCTCAGATTCACTCACTCACAGACTCACTCACAGACTCACTCACTCACAGACTCGCTCACTCACAGATTCAATCACTCACAGACTCATTCACTGACAGACTCACTCACTCACAGACTCGCTCACTCACAGATTCACTCACTCACAGATTCACTCACTCACAGACTCACTCACTCACAGACTCACTCACAGACTCACTCACAGATATCCTCACTCACAGACTCGCTCACTCACAGACTCACTCACTCACAGACTCACTCACTCACAGATATCCTCACTCACAGACTCACTCACTCACAGACTCACTCACAGACTCACTCACAGACAGACTCACTCACAGACTCACTCACTCACAGACTCACTCACTCACAGACTCACTCACAGACTCACTCACTCACAGACTCACTCACTCACAGACTCACTCACTCACAGACTCACTCACTCACAGACTCACTCACAGACTCACTCTCAGACTCACTCACTCACAGACTCACTCACTCACAGACTCACTCACTCACAGACTCACTCACAGACTCACTCACAGACTCACTCACTCACAGACTCGCTCACTCACAGACTCACTCAATCTCACACTCACTCACTCTCAGACTCACTCACTCTCAGACTCACTCACTCTCAGACTCACTCACAGACTCACTCACTCACAGACTCACTCACTCACAGACTCACTCAATCTCACACTCACTCACTCTCAGACTCACTCACTCTCAGACTCACTCTCAGACTCACTCACTCACTCACAGACTCACTCACTCACAGACTCACTCACAGACAGACTCACTCACTCACAGACTCACTCACTCACAGACTCACTCACTCTCAGACTCACTCACAGACTCACTCACTCACAGACTCGCTCACTCACAGACTCACTCACTCACAGATTCACTCACTCACAGACTCACTCACTCACAGACTCACTCACTCACAGACTCACTCACTCACAGACTCACTCACTCACAGACTCACTCACTCACTCACTCCGTGACTCACTCACTCACAGACTCACTCACTCTCAGACTCACTCACTCACACACTCACTCACAGACTCACTCACTCACAGACTCACTCACTCACAGACTCACTCACAGACTCGCTCACTCACAGACTCACTCACTCACAGACTCACTCACTCTCAGACTCACTCACAGACTCACAGATATCCTCACTCACTCACAGACTCCCTCACTCACAGACTCACTCACTCACTCACAGATATCCTCACTCACAGACTCGCTCACTCACAGATTCACTCACTCACAGACTCACTCACAGACTCACTCACTCACAGACTCACTCACTCACAGACTCGCTCACTCACAGATTCACTCACTCACAGACTCACTCACAGACTCACTCACTCACAGACTCACTCACTCACAGACTCACTCACTCACAGACTCACTCACTCACTCACAGACTCACTCACTCACAGACTCACTCACTCACAGACTCACTCACAGACTCACTCACTCACAGACTCACTCACTCACAGACTCACTCACAGACTCACTCACTCACAGACTCACTCACTCACAGACTCACTCACTCACTCACTCACAGACTCACTCACAGACTCACTCACAGACTCACTCACAGACTCACTCACTCACAGACTCACTCACTCACAGACTCACTCATCACAGACTCACTCACTCACTCACAGACTCACTCACTCACAGACTCACTCACTCACAGACTCACTCACAGACTCACTCACAGACTCACTCACTCACAGACTCACTCACATACTCACTCACAGACTCACTCACAGACACACTCACTCACAGACTCACTCTCAGACTCACTCACTCACAGACTCACTCACTCACAGACTCACTCAAAGACTCACTCACTCACAGACTCACTCACTCACAGACTCACTCACTCACAGACTCACTCACTCACAGACTCGCTCACAGACAGACTCACTCACAGACTCACTCACAGACTCACTCACTCACAGACTCACTCACTCACAGACTCACTCACTCACAGACTCACTCACAGACTCACTCACTCACAGACTCACTCACTCACAGACTCACTCACTCACAGACTCACTCACAGACTCACTCACTCACAGACTCACTCACTCACAGACTCACTCACTCACAGACTCGCTCACAGACAGACTCACTCACAGACTCACTCACTCACAGACTCACTCACTCACAGACAGACTCACTCACAGACTCACTCACTCACAGACTCACTCACTCACAGACTCACTCACTCACAGACTCACTCACAGACTCACTCACTCACAGACTCACTCACAGACTCACTCACAACAGACTCACTCACAGACTCACTCACTCACAGACTCACTCACTCTCAGACTCACTCACAGACTCACTCACAGACACACTCTCAGACTCACTCACTCACAGACTCACTCACTCACAGACTCGCTCACTCACAGACTCGCTCACTCACAGACTCACTCACTCACAGACTCACTCACTCACAGACTCACTCACAGACTCACTCACAGACTCACTCACTCACAGACTCACTCACTCACAGACTCGCTCACAGACAGACTCACTCACAGACTCACTCACAGACTCACTCACTCACAGACTCACTCACTCACAGACTCACTCACTCACAGACTCACTCACAGACTCACTCACTCACTCACAGACTCACTCACTCACAGACTCACTCACAGACTCACTCACTCACAGACTCACTCACTCACAGACTCGCTCACAGACAGTCTCACTCACAGACTCACTCACTCACAGACTCACTCGCTCACAGACAGACTCACTCACTCACAGACTCACTCACAGAATCACTCACAACAGACTCACTCACAGACTCACTCACAGACTCACTCACTCACAGACTCACTCACAGAATCACTCACAACAGACTCACTCACAGACTCACTCACTCACAGACTCACTCACTCACAGACTCACTCACAGACTCACAGATATCCTCACTCACAGACTCACTCTCAGACTCACTCACTCACTCACTCACAGACTCACTCACTCACAGACTCACTCACTCACAGACTCACTCACAGACTCACTCACTCACTCACTCACAGACTCACTCACAGACTCACTCACTCACTCACTCACAGACTCGCTCACTCACAGACTCACTCACTCACAGACTCGCTCACAGACAGACTCACTCACAGACTCACTCACAGACTCACTCACTCACAGACTCACTCACTCACAGACTCACTCACTCACAGACTCACTCACTCACAGACTCACTCACTCACAGACTCACTCACAGACTCACTCACTCACAGACTCACTCACTCACTCACAGACTCACTCACTCACTCACTCACAGACTCACTCACTCACAGACTCACTCACTCACAGACTCACTCACTCACAGACTCACTCACTCACAGACTCACTCACAGACTCACTCACTCACAGACTCACTCACTCACTCACAGACTCACTCACTCACTCACTCACAGACTCACTCACTCACAGACTCACTCACTCACAGACTCACTCACTCACAGACTCACTCACTCACAGACTCACTCACATACTCACTCACAGACTCACTCACTCACTCACTCACTCACTCACTCACAGACTCACTCAATCACAGACTCACTCACTCACAGACTCACTCACTCACTCACAGACTCACTCACTCACAGACTCACTCACTCACAGACTCACTCACTCACAGACTCACTCACAGACTCACTCACAGACTCACTCACTCACTCACAGACTCACTCACTCACAGACTCACTCACTCACAGACTCACTCACTCACAGAATTACTCACTCACTCACAGACTCACTCACTCACTCACAGACTCACTCACTCACAGACTCACTCACTCACAGACTCGCTCACTCACAGACTCACTCACTCACAGACTCACTCACTCACAGACTCGCTCACAGACTCACTCACTGAGACTCACTCACTCACAGACTCATTCACTGAGACTCACTCACACAGATTCACTCACTCACAGATTCACTCACTCACTCACAGACTCACTCTCACTCACAGACTCACTCACTCACTCAGACTCATTCACTCACAGACTCACTCACTCACAGACTCACTCACTCACAGACTCACTCACCCACAGACTCACTCACAGACTCACTCACTCACAGACTCACTCACTCACTCAGACTCACTCACTCACAGACTCACTCACTCACAGACTCACTCACTCACAGACTCACTCACAGACTCACTCACTGAGACTCACTCACTCACTCAGACTCACTCACTCACAGACTCACTCACTCACAGACTCACTCACTCACAGACTCACTCTCACTCACTCACTCAGACTCACTCACTCACTCAGACTCACTCACTCAGACTCACTCACTCACAGACTCACTCACTCACTCAGTAAGGACACTATCCAACGTGTTGTGTGGCACTACCACCGTGCTAAATGGGATAGATTCAGAACAGATCTAGCAGCTCAAAACTGGGCATCCATGAGGCGCTGTGGGGCATCAGCAGCAGCAGAATTGTATTCCAGCACAATCTGTAACCTCATGGCCCGGCATATTCCTCACTCTACCATTACCAACAAGCCAGGGGATCAACCCTGGTTCAATGAGGAGTGTAGAAGGGCATGCCAGGAGCAGCACCAGGCGTACCGAAAAATGAGGTGCCAACCTGGTGAAGCTACAACTCAGGACTATATGCATGCTAAACAGCGGAAGCAACATGCTATAGACAGAGCTAAGCGATTCCACAACCAACGGATCAGATCAAAGCTCTGCAGTCCTGCCACATCCAGTCGTGAATGGTGGTGGACAATTAAACAACTAACGGGAGGAGGAGGCTCTGCAAACATCCCCATTCTCAATGATGGCGGAGTCCAGCACGTGAGTGCAAAAGACAAGGCTGAAGCGTTTGCAACCATCTTCAGCCAGAAGTGCTGAGTGGATGATCCATCTCAGCCTCCTCCCGATATCCCCACCATCACGGAAGCCAGTCTTCAGCCAATTCGATTCACTCCACGTGATATCAAGAAACGGCTGAGCGCACTGGATACAGCAAAGGCCATGGGGCCCGACAACATCCCAGCTGTAGTGCTGAAGACGTGTGCTCCAGAACTAGCTGCGCCTCTAGCCAAGCTGTTCCAGTACAGCTACAACACTGGCATCCACCCGACAATGTGGAAAATTGCCCAGGTATGTCCTGTCCACAAAAAGCAGGACAAATCCAATCCGGCCAATTACCGCCCCATCAGTCTACTCTCAATCATCAGCAAAGTGATGGAAGGTGTCGTCGACAGTGCTATCAAGCGGCACTTACTCACCAATAACCTGCTCACCGATGCTCAGTTTGGGTTCGGCCAGGACCACTCGGCTCCAGACCTCATTACAGCCTTGGTCCAAACATGGACAAAAGAGCTGAATTCCAGAGGTGAGGTGAGAGTGACTGCCCTCGACATCAAGGCAGCATTTGACCGAGTGTGGCACCAAGGAGCCCTAGTAAAACTGAAGACCATGGGAATCAGGGGGAAAACTCTCCGATCGACCTCCTCCCTCCGACCGACCTCCTCCCTCCGATCGACCTCCTCCCTCCGACCGACCCCCTCCCTCCGACCGACCTCCTCCCTCTGACCGACCTCCTCCCTCCGACCGCTCCCTCCCTCCGACCGACCTCCTCCCTCTGACCGACCTCCTCCCTCCGACCGACCCCCTCCCTCCGATCGACCTCCTCCCTCTGACCGACCTCCTCCCTCCGACCGACCCCCTCCCTCCGACCGACCTCCTCCCTCCGACCGAACTCCTCCCTCCGACCGACCCCCTCCCTCCGACCCCCTCCCTCCGACCGACCCCCTCCCTCCGACCGGTCCCCTCCCTCCGACCGACCCCCTCCCTCCGACCGACCTGCTCCCTCCGACCGACCTCCTCCCTCCGACCGACCTCCTCCCTCCGACCGACCTCCTCCCTCCGACCGACCTCCTCCCTCCGACCGACCTCCTCCCTCCGACCGACCTCCTCCCTCCGACCGACCTCCTCCCTCCGACCGACCTCCTCCCTCCTACCGACCTCCTCCCTCCGATCGACCTCCTCCCTCCGACCGACCTGCTCCCTCCGACCGACCTCCTCCCTCCGACCGACCTCCTCCCTCCGACCGACCTCCTCCCTCCGACCGACCCCCTCCCTCCGACCGACCTCCTCCCTCCGACCGACCTCCTCCCTCCGATCGACCTCCTCCCTCCGACCGACCCCCTCCCTCCGACCGACCTCCTCCCTCCGACCGACCTCCTCCCTCCGACCGACCTCCTCCCTCCGACCGACCCCCTCCCTCCGACCGACCCCCTCCCTCCGACCGACCTCCTCCCTCCGACCGACCTCCTCCCTCCGACCGACCTCCTCCCTCCGACCGACCTCCTCCCTCCGACCGACCTCCTCCCTCCGACCGACCCCCTCCCTCCGACCGACCTCCTCCCTCCGACCGACCTCCTCCCTCCGACCGACCTCCTCCCTCCGACCGACCTCCTCCCTCCGACCGACCTCCTCCCTCCGACCGACCCCCTCCCTCCGACCGACCTCCTCCCTCCGACCGACCCCCTCCCTCCGACCGACCTGCTCCCTCCGACCGACCTCCTCCCTCCGACCTCCTGCCTCCGATCGACCTCCTCCCTCCGACCGCTCCCTCCCTCCGACCGACCCCCTCCCTCCGACCTCCTCCCTCCGACCGACCTCCTCCCTCCGACCGACCTCCTCCCTCCGATCGACCTCCTCCCTCCGACCGACCTCCTCCCTCCGACCGACCTCCTCCCTCCGACCGACCTCCTCCCTCCGACCGACCTCCTCCCTCCGACCGACCTCCTCCCTCCGACCGACCTCCTCCCTCCGACCGACCTCCTCCCTCCGACCGACCTCCTCCCTCCGACTGACCTCCTCCCTCCGACCGCTCCCTCCCTCTGACCGACCTCCTCCCTCCGACCGACCTCCTCCCTCCGACCGACCTCCTCCCTCCGACCGACCCCCTCCCTCCGACCGACCTCCTCCCTCCGACCGACCCCCTCCCTCCGACCGACCTCCTCCCTCCGACCGACCTCCTCCCTCCGACCGACCCCCTCCCTCCGACCGACCTCCTCCCTCCGACCTCCTCCCTCCGACCGACCTCCTCCCTCCGACCGACCTCCTCCCTCCGACCGACCTCCTCCCTCCGACCGACCTCCTCCCTCCGACCGACCTCCTCCCTCCGACCGACCCCCTCCCTCCGACCGACCCCCTCCCTCCGACCGACCCCCTCCGACCGACCTCCTCCCTCCGACCGACCTCCTCCCTCCGACCTCCTCCCTCCGACCGACCTCCTCCCTCCGACCGACCTCCTCCCTCCGACCGGTCCCCTCCCTCCGACCGACCCCCTCCCTCCGACCGACCCCCTCCCTCCGACCGACCCCCTCCCTCCGACCGACCCCCTCCCTCCGACCGACCCCCTCCCTCCGACCGACCTCCTCCCTCCGACCGACCTCCTCCCTCCGACCGACCTCCTCCCTCCGACCGACCCCCTCCCTCCGACCGACCTCCTCCCTCCGACCTCCTCCCTCCGACCGACCTCCTCCCTCCGACCGACCTCCTCCCTCCGACCGACCTCCTCCCTCCGACCGACCTCCTCCCTCCGACCGACCTCCTCCCTCCGACCGACCCCCTCCCTCCGACCGACCTCCTCCCTCCGACCGACCTCCTCCCTCCGACCGACCCCCTCCCTCCGACCTCCTCCCTCCGACCGACCCCCTCCCTCCGACCGACCCCCTCCCTCCGACCGACCTCCTCCCTCCGACCGACCTCCTCCCTCCGACCGACCTCCTCCCTCCGACCGACCTCCTCCCTCCGACCGACCTCCTCCCTCCGACCGACCTCCTCCCTCCGACCGACCTCCTCCCTCCGACCGACCTCCTCCCTCCGACCGATCCCCTCCCTCCGACCGACCTCCTCCCTCCGACCGACCTCCTCCCTCCGACCGACCTCCTCCCTCCGACCGACCTCCTCCCTCCGACCGACCTCCTCCCTCCGACCGCTCCCTCCCTCCGACCGACCCCCTCCCTCCGACCGACCCCCTCCCTCCGACCGACCTCCTCCCTCCGACCGACCTCCTCCCTCCGACCGACCTCCTCCCTCCGACCTCCTCCCTCCGACCGACCCCCTCCCTCCGACCGACCTCCTCCCTCCGACCGACCTCCTCCCTCCGACCGCTCCCTCCCTCCGACCGACCCCCTCCCTCCGACCGACCTCCTCCCTCCGACCGACCTCCTCCCTCCGACCGACCTCCTCCCTCCGACCGACCTCCTCCCTCCGACCGCTCCCTCCCTCCGACCGGTCCCCTCCCTCCGACCGACCTCCTCCCTCCGACCGACCCCCTCCCTCCGACCGACCTCCTCCCTCCGACCGGTCCCCTCCCTCCGACCGACCTCCTCCCTCCGACCGACCTCCTCCCTCCGACCGACCCCCTCCCTCCGACCGACCTCCTCCCTCCAACCGACCTCCTCCCTCCTCCCTCCTCCCTCCGACCGACCTCCTCCCTCCGACCGACCTCCTCCCTCCGACCTCCTCCCTCCGACCGACCTCCTCCCTCCGACCGACCTCCTCCCTCCGACCGACCTCCTCCCTCCGACCGACCTCCTCCCTCCGACCTCCTCCCTCCGACCGACCTCCTGCCTCCGACCGACCTCCTCCCTCCGACCGACCTCCTCCCTCCGACCGACCTCCTCCCTCCGACCGACCTCCTCCCTCCGACCTCCTCCGACCGACCTCCTCCCTCCGACCTCCTCCGACCGATCCCCTCCCTCCGACCGACCTCCTCCCTCCGACCGCTCCCTCCCTCCGACCGACCTCCTCCCTCCGACCGACCCCCTCCCTCCGACCGACCTCCTCCCTCCGACCGACCTCCTCCCTCCGACCGACCTCCTCCCTCCGACCGACCTCCTCCCTCCGACCGACCTCCTCCCTCCCTCCGACCTCCTCCCTCCGACCGACCTCCTCCCTCCGACCGACCCCCTCCCTCCGACCGACCCCCTCCCTCCGACCGACCCCCTCCCTCCGACCGACCCCCTCCCTCCGACCGACCCCCTCCCTCCGACCGATCCCCTCCCTCCGACCGACCTCCTCCCTCCGACCTCCTCCCTCCGACCGACCTCCTCCCTCCGACCGACCTCCTCCCTCCGACCTCCTCCCTCCGACCGAACTCCTCCCTCCGACCGACCCCCTCCCTCCGACCGACCCCCTCCCTCCGACCGACCCCCTCCCTCCGACCGACCCCCTCCCTCCGACCGACCTCCTCCCTCCGACCTCCTCCCTCCGACCGACCTCCTCCCTCCGACCGATCCCCTCCCTCCGACCGACCCCCTCCCTCCGACCTCCTCCCTCCGACCGACCTCCTCCCTCCGACCGACCTCCTCCCTCCGACCGACCTCCTCCCTCCGACCTCCTCTCTCCGACCGACCTCCTCCCCCGACCGGTCCCTCCCTCCGACCGACCTCCTCCCTCCGACCGACCCCCTCCCTCCGACCGACCTCCTCCCTCCGACCGGTCCCTCCCTCCGACCTCCTCCTCCCTCCGACCGACCTCCTCCCTCCGACCGACCTCCTCCCTCCGACCGACCCCCTCCCTCCGACCGACCCCCTCCCTCCGACCGACCTCCTCCCTCCGACCCACCCCCTCCCTCCGACCCACCCCCTCCCTCCGACCGACCTCCTCCCTCCGACCGACCTCCTCCCTCCGACCGACCTCCTCCCTCCGACCGACCTCCTCTCTCCGACCGACCTCCTCCCTCCGACCCCCTCCCTCCGACCGACCTCCTCCCTCCGACCGACCTACTCCCTCCGACCTCCTCCCTCCCTCCGACCGACCTCCTCCCTCCGACCGACCTCCTCCCTCCCTCCGACCTCCTCCCTCCGACCGATCCCCTCCCTCCGACCGACCCCCTCCCTCCGACCGACCTCCTCCCTCCGACCGACCCCCTCCCTCCGATCGACCTCCTCCCTCCGACCGACCCCCTCCCTCCGACCGACCCCCTCCCTCCGACCTCCTCCCTCCGACCGGTCCCCTCCCTCCGACCGACCCCCTCCCTCCGACCGACCTCCTCCCTCCGACCGACCTCCTCCCTCCGACCGGTCCCCTCCCTCCGACCGACCTCCTCCCTCCGACCGACCTCCTCCCTCCAACCTCCTCCCTCCGACCGACCTCCTCCCTCCGACCGACCTCCTCCCTCCAACCTCCTCCCTCCGACCGGTCCCCTCCCTCCGACCGACCCCCTCCCTCCGACCGACCTCCTCCCTCCTCCCTCCTCCCTCCGACCGACCTCCTCCCTCCGACCGATCCCCTCCCTCCGACCGGTCCCCTCCCTCCGACCGACCTCCTCCCTCCGACCGACCTCCTCCCTCCGACCGACCTCCTCCCTCCGACCGACCCCCTCCCTCCGACCGACCTCCTCCCTCCGACCGATCCCCTCCCTCCGACCGGTCCCCTCCCTCCGACCGACCTCCTCCCTCCGACCGACCTCCTCCCTCCGACCGACCCCCTCCCTCCGACCGACCTCCTCCCTCCGACCGACCTCCTCCCTCCGACCGACCTGCTCCCTCCGACCGACCCCCTCCCTCCGACCGACCCCCTCCCTCCGACCGACCTCCTCCCTCCGACCCACCCCCTCCCTCCGACCGACCTCCTCCCTCCGACCGACCTCCTCCCTCCGACCGACCTCCTCCCTCCGACCTCCTCCCTCCGACCGACCTGCTCCCTCCGACCAACCTCCTCCCTCCGACCGACCTCCTCCCTCCGACCGACCCCCTCCCTCCGACCGACCTCCTCCCTCCGACCCACCCCCTCCCTCCGACCCACCCCCTCCCTCCGACCGACCTCCTCCCTCCGACCGACCTCCTCCCTCCGACCGACCTCCTCCCTCCGACCGACCTCCTCCCTCCGACCGACCCCCTCCCTCCGACCGACCTCCTCCCTCCGACCGACCGGTCCCTCCCTCCGACCGACCTCCTCCCTCCGACCGACCTCCTCCCTCCGACCGACCTCCTCCCTCCGACCGGTCCCCTCCCTCCGACCGGTCCCCTCCCTCCGACCGACCTCCTCCCTCCGACCGACCCCCTCCCTCCGACCGACCTCCTCCCTCCGACCGACCTCCTCCCTCCGACCGACCTCCTCCCTCCGACCGACCCCCTCCCTCCGACCTCCTCCCTCCGACCTCCTCCCTCCGACCGACCTCCTCCCTCCGACCCCCTCCCTCCGAACTCCTCCCTCCGACCTCCTCCCTCCGACCGACCTCCTCCCTCCGACCGACACCCTCCCTCCGACCTCCTCCCTCCGGTCCCCTCCCTCCGACCGACCTCCTCCCTCCAACCTCCTCCCTCCGACCGACCTCCTCCCTCCGACCGACCCCCTCCCTCCGACCGACCTCCTCCCTCCGACCGACCTCCTCCCTCCGACCTCCTCCCTCCGACCGACCTCCTCCCTCCGACCGACCTCCTCCCTCCGACCGACCCCCTCCCTCCGACCGACCTCCTCCCTCCGACCGACCTCCTCCCTCCGACCTCCTCCCTCCCTCCGACCGGTCCCCTCCCTCCGACCGACCCCCTCCCTCCGACCGACCCCCTCCCTCCGACCGACCCCCTCCCTCCGACCGACCTCCTCCCTCCGACCGACCCCCTCCCTCCGACCGACCTCCTCCCTCCGACCGACCTCCTCCCTCCGACCTCCTCCCTCCCTCCGACCGGTCCCCTCCCTCCGACCGACCCCCTCCCTCCGACCGACCTCCTCCCTCCGACCCACCCCCTCCCTCCGACCGACCTCCTCCCTCCGACCGACCTCCTCCCTCCGACCGACCTCCTCCCTCCGACCTCCTCCCTCCGACCGACCTGCTCCCTCCGACCGACCTCCTCCCTCCGACCGACCTCCTCCCTCCGACCGACCTCCTCCCTCCGACCTCCTCCCTCCGACCGACCTGCTCCCTCCGACCGACCTCCTCCCTCCGACCGACCCCCTCCCTCCGACCCCCTCCCTCCGACCGACCTCCTCCCTCCGACCGGTCCCCTCCCTCCGACCGACCCCCTCCCTCCGACCGACCTCCTCCCTCCGACCGACCTCCTCCCTCCGACCGACCCCCTCCCTCCGACCGACCCCCTCCCTCCGACCGACCTCCTCCCTCCGACCGGTCCCCTCCCTCCGACCGACCCCCTCCCTCCGACCGACCTCCTCCTCCGACCGACCTCCTCCCTCCGACCTCCTCCCTCCGACCGACCTCCTCCCTCCGACCGGTCCCCTCCCTCCGACCGACCCCCTCCCTCCGACCGACCTCCTCCCTCCGACCGACCTCCTCCCTCCGACCGACCTCCTCCCTCCGACCGACCCCCTCCCTCCGACCGACCTCCTCCCTCCGACCGGTCCCCTCCCTCCGACCGACCCCCTCCCTCCGACCGACCTCCTCCCTCCGACCGACCTCCTCCCTCGACCGACCCCCTCCCTCCGACCGACCCCCTCCCTCCGACCGACCTCCTCCCTCCGACCCACCCCCTCCCTCCGACCGACCTCCTCCCTCCGACCGACCTCCTCCCTCCGACCGACCTCCTCCCTCCGACCGACCCCCTCCCTCCGACCGACCTCCTCCCTCCGACCGACCGGTCCCTCCCTCCGACCGACCTCCTCCCTCCGACCGACCTCCTCCCTCCGACCGACCTCCTCCCTCCGACCGACCTCCTCCCTCCGACCGGTCCCCTCCCTCCGACCGACATCCTCCCTCCGACCGACCCCCTCCCTCCGACCGACCTCCTCCCTCCGACCGACCTCCTCCCTCCGACCGACCTCCTCACTCCGACCGACCCCCTCCCTCCGACCTCCTCCCTCCGACCTCCTCCCTCCGACCGACCTCCTCCCTCCGACCCCCTCCCTCCGACCTCCTCCCTCCGACCTCCTCCCTCCGACCGACCTCCTCCCTCCGACCGACCCCCTCCCTCCGACCTCCTCCCTCCGGTCCCCTCCCTCCGACCGACCTCCTCCCTCCAACCTCCTCCCTCCGACCGACCTCCTCCCTCCGACCGACCCCCTCCCTCCGACCGACCTCCTCCCTCCGACCGACCCCCTCCCTCCGACCGACCTCCTCCCTCCGACCGACCTCCTCCCTCCGACCGACCCCCTCCCTCCGACCGACCTCCTCCCTCCGACCGACCTCCTCCCTCCGACCGACCTCCTCCCTCCGACCGACCTCCTCCCTCCGACCGACCTCCTCCCTCCGACCGACCTCCTCCCTCCGACCGACCTCCTCCCTCCGACCGACCTCCTCCCTCCGACCGACCCCCTCCCTCCGACCGACCTCCTCCCTCCGACCGACCTCCTCCCTCCGACCGACCTCCTCCCTCCGACCGACCTCCTCCCTCCGACCGACCTCCTCCCTCCGACCGACCCCCTCCCTCCGACCGACCTCCTCCCTCCGACCGACCCCCTCCCTCCGACCGACCTCCTCCCTCCGACCGACCTCCTCCCTCCGACCGACCCCCTCCCTCCGACCGACCCCCTCCCTCCGACCGACCTCCTCCCTCCGACCGACCTCCTCCCTCCGACCGACCTCCTCCCTCCGACCTCCTCCCTCCGACCGACCTCCTCCCTCCGACCGACCTCCTCCCTCCGACCGACCCCCTCCCTCCGACCGACCTCCTCCCTCCGACCGACCTCCTCCCTCCGACCGTCCTCCCTCCCTCCGACCGGTCCCCTCCCTCCGACCGACCCCCTCCCTCCGACCGACCCCCTCCCTCCGACCGACCCCCTCCCTCCGACCGACCTCCTCCCTCCGACCGACCTCCTCCCTCCGACCTCCTCCCTCCCTCCGACCGGTCCCCTCCCTCCGACCGACCCCCTCCCTCCGACCGACCTCCTCCCTCCGACCTCCTCCCTCCTCCGACCGGTCCCCTCCCTCCGACCGACCCCCTCCCTCCGACCTCCTCCCTCCGACCGACCTCCTCCCTCCGGCCGACCCCCTCCCTCCGACCGACCTCCTCCCTCCGACCGACCTCCTCCCTCCGACCGACCTCCTCCCTCAGACCGGTCCCTCCCTCCGACCGACCTCCTCCCTCCGACCGACCTCCTCCCTCCGACCGACCTCCTCCCTCCGACCGACCCCCTCCCTCCGACCGACCTCCTCCCTCCGACCGACCCCCTCCCTCCGACCTCCTCCCTCCGACCGACCCCTCCCTCCCGACCTCCTCCCTCCGACCGACCTCCTCCCTCCGACCGACCCCCTCCCTCCGACCGGTCCCCTCCCTCCGACCGACCTCCTCCTCCCTCCGACCTCCTCCCTCCGACCGACCTCCTCCTCCGACCTCCTCCCTCCCTCCGACCTCCTCCCTCCCTCCGACCTCCTCCCCGACCCGACCTCCTCCTCCGACCGACCTCCTCCCTCCGACCTCCTCCCTCCCTCCGACCTCCTCCCTCCGACCGACCTCCTCCTCCGACCGACCTCCTCCCTCCGACCGACCCCCTCCCTCCGACCGACCCCCTCCCTCCGACCGACCCCTCCCTCCCGACCGACCCCCTCCCTCCGACCTCCTCCCTCCGACCCGACCGACCTCCTCCCTCCGACCGACCTCCCTCCCTCCGACCGACCCCCTCCCTCCGACCGACCCCCTCCCTCCGACCGACCCCCTCCCTCCGACCGACCCCCTCCCTCCGACCGACCCCCTCCCTCCGACCGGTCCCCTCCCTCCTCGACCTGCTCCCTCCCTCCGACCCCCTCCCTCCGACCGATCCCCTCCCTCCGACCGACCTCCTCCCTCCGACCGCTCCCATCCCTCCGACCGACCCCCTCCCTCCGACCGACCCCCTCCCTCCGACCGACCCCCTCCCTCCGACCGACCTCCTCCCTCCGACCGACCTGCTCCCTCCGACCGACCTCCTCCCTCCGACCGACCTCCTCCCTCCGACCGACCTCCTCCCTCCGACCGACCTCCTCCCTCCGACCGACCCCCTCCCTCCGACCTCCTCCCTCCGACCGACCTCCTCCCTCCGACCGACCTCCTCCCTCCGACCGACCCCCTCCCCTCCGACCGACCCCCTCCCTCCGACCCCCTCCCTCCGACCGACCTCCTCCCTCCGACCGACCTCCTCCCTCCGACCGACCTCCTCCCTCCGACCGACCCCCTCCCTCCGACCTCCTCCCTCCGACCGACCTCCTCCCTCCGACCGACCTCCTCCCTCCGACCGACTTCCTCCCTCCGACCGACCTCCTCCCTCCGACCTCCTCCCTCCGACCGACCTCCTCCCTCCGACCGACCTCCTCCCTCCGACCGACCCCCCTCCCTCCGACCGACCTCCTCCCTCCGACCGACCCCCTCCCTCCGACCTCCTCCCTCCGACCGACCTCCTCCCTCCGACCGACCTCCTCCCTCCGACCGACCTCCTCCCTCCGACCGACCTCCTCCCTCCGACCGACCTCCTCCCTCCTCCCTCCGACCGACCTCCTCCCTCCGACCGACCCACTCCCTCCGACCTCCTCCCTCCCTCCGACCGGTCCCCTCCCTCCGACCGACCTCCGAACTCCGACCGGTCCCCTCCCTCCGATCGACCTCCTCCCTCCGATCGACCTCCTCCTCCGACCGACCTCCTCCCTCCTCCCTCCGACCGACCTCCTCCCTCCGACCGACCCACTCCTCCGACCTCCTCCCTCCCTCCGACCGGTCCCCTCCCTCCGACCGACCTCCGAACTCCGACCGCTCCCTCCCTCCGACCGACCTCCTCCCTCCGACCGACCTCCTCCCTCCGACCGACCTCCTCCCTCCGACCTCCTCCCTCCGACCGACCTCCTCCCTCCGACCTCCTCCCTCCGACCGACCTCCTCCCTCCGACCGACCTCCTCCCCTCGACCCACTCCCTCCGACCGACCTCCTCCCTCCGACCTCCTCCCTCCGACCGACCTCCTCCCTCCGACCGACCTCCTCCCTCCGACCTCCTCCCTCCGACCTCCTCCCTCCGACCGACCTCCTCCTCCGACCTCCTCCCTCCGACCGACCTCCTCCCTCCGACCTCCTCCCTCCGACCGACCTCCTCCCTCCGATCGACCTCCTCCCTCCGACCCACTCCCTCCGACCGACCCCCTCCCTCCGACCGACCTCCTCCCTCCGACCGGTCCCCTCCCTCCGACCGACCCCCTCCCTCCGACCGACCTCCTCCCTCCTCCCTCCGACAGACCCCCTCCCTCCGACCGACCTCCTCCCTCCGACCGACCTCCTCCCTCCTCCCTCCGACCGCTCCCTCCCTCCGACCGACCTCCTCCCTCCGACCGACCTCCTCCCTCCGACCGCTCCCTCCCTCCGACCGACCTCCTCCCTCCGACCGACCTCCTCCCTCCGACCGACCTCCTCCCTCCGACCTCCGACCTCCGACCGACCTCCTCCCTCCGACCGACCTCCTCCCTCCGACCTCCTCCCTCCGACCGACCTCCTCCCTCCGACCGACCCCCTCCCTCCGACCGACCTCCTCCCTCCGACCGACCTCCTCCCTCCGACCGACCCCCTCCCTCCGACCGACCTCCTCCCTCCGACCGACCTCCTCCTCCGACCGACCTCCTCCCTCCGACCGACCTCCTCCCTCCGACCGACCTCCTCCCTCCGACCGACCTGCTCCCTCCGACCGACCTCCTCCCTCCGACCGACCTCCTCCCTCCGACCGACCTCCTCCCTCCGACCGACCCCCTCCCTCCGACCGACCTCCTCCCTCCGACCGACCTCCTCCCTCCGACCGACCTCCTCCCTCCGACCGACCTCCTCCCTCCGACCGTCCCCTCACTCCCTCCGACCCCCTCCCTCCGACCGACCTCCTCCCTCCGACCGGTCCCCTCACTCCCTCCGACTCCTCCCTCCGACCGACCCCCTCCCTGCGACCGACCTCCTCCCTCCGACCGGTCCCCTCACTCCCTCCGACCTCCTCCCTCCGACCGACCTCCTCCCTCCGACCGACCTCCTCCCTCCGACCCACCCCCTCCCTCCGACCGACCTCCTCCCTCCGACCGACCTCCTCCCTCCGACCGGTCCCCTCACTCCCTCCGACCCCCTCCCTCCGACCGACCTCCTCCCTCCGACCGACCTCCTCCCTCCGACCGACCTCCTCCCTCCGACCGGTCCCCTCACTCCCTCCGACCTCCTCCCTCCGACCGACCTCCTCCCTCCGACCCACCCCCTCCCTCCGACCGACCTCCTCCCTCCGACCGACCCCCTCCCTCCGACCGATCCCCTCCCTCCGACCTCCTCCCTCCTCCCTCGACCGACCTCCTCCCTCCGAACGTCCCCTCACTCCCTCCGACCTCCTCCCTCCGACCGACCCCCTCCCTCCGACCGACCTCCTCCCTCCGACCGACCTCCTCCCTCCTCCCTCGACCGACCTCCTCCCTCCGAACGGTCCCCTCACTCCCTCCGATCCCCTCCCTCCGACCTCCTCCCTCCTCCCTCCGACCGACCTCCTCCCTCCGAACGGTCCCCTCACTCCCTCCGACCTCCTCCCTCCGACCGACCTCCTCCCTCCGACCGACCTCCTCCCTCCGACCGGTCCCCTCCCTCCGACCGACCTCCTCCCCTCCGACCGACCCCCTCCCTCCGACCGACCCCCTCCCTCCGACCGACCTCCTCCCTCCGACCGACCTCCTCCCTCCGACCGACCCCCCTCCCTCCGACCGACCTCCTCCTCCGACCGACCTCCTCCCTCCGACCGACCCCCTCCCTCCGACCGACCTCCTCCCTCCGACCGACCTCCTCCCTCCGACCGACCCCCTCCCTCCGACCGACCCCCTCCCTCCGACCGACCTCCTCCCTCCGACCGACCCCTCCCTCCGACCGACCCACTCCTCCGACCGACCTCCTCCCTCCGACCGACCTCCTCCCTCCGACCGGTCCCCTCCCTCCGACCGACCTCCTCCCTCCGACCGACCTCCTCCCTCCGACCGACCTCCTCCCTCCGATCGACCTCCTCCCTCCGACCGACCTCCTCCCTCCGACCGACCCCCTCCCTCCGACCGACCTCCTCCCTCCGATCGACCTCCTCCCTCCGACCGACCTCCTCCCTCCGACCTCCTCCCTCCGACCGACCCCCTCCCTCCGACCGACCTCCTCCCTCCGACCGACCTCCTCCCTCCGACCTCCGACCTCCGACCTCCGACCGACCTCCTCCCTCCGACCGACCTCCTCCCTCCGACCTCCTCCCTCCGACCGACCCCCTCCCTCCGACCGACCCTCCTCCCTCCGACCTCCTCCCTCCGACCGACCTCCTCCCTGCTCCCTCCGACCGACCTCCTCCCTCCGAACGGTCCCCTCACTCCCTCCGACCTCCTCCCTCCGACCGACCCCCTCCCTCCGACCGACCTCCTCCCTCCGACCGACCTCCTCCCTCCTCCCTCCGACCGACCTCCTCCCTCCGAACGGTCCCCTCACTCCCTCCGATCCCCTCCCTCCGACCTCCTCCCTCCTCCCTCCGACCGACCTCCTCCCTCCGAACGGTCCCCTCACTCCCTCCGACCTCCTCCCTCCGACCGACCCCCTCCCTCCGACCGACCTCCTCCCTCCGACCGACCCCCTCCCTCCGACCTCCTCCCTCCTCCCTCCGACCGACCTCCTCCCTCCGAACGGTCCCCTCACTCCCTCCGACCTCCTCCCTCCGACCGACCTCCTCCCTCCGACCGACCTCCTCCCTCCGACCGGTCCCCCTCCCTCCGACCGACCTCCTCCCTCCGACCGACCCCCTCCCTCCGACCGACCCCCTCCCTCCGACCGACCTCCTCCTCCGACCGACCTCCTCCCTCCGACCGACCTCCTCCCTCCGACCGACCCCCTCTCTCCCTCCGACCCCCTCCCTCCGACCGACCTCCTCCCTCCGACCGACCTCCTCCCTCCGACCGACCCCCTCCCTCCGACCGACCCCCTCCCTCCGACCGGTCCCCCTCCCTCCGACCGACCCCCTCCCTCCGACCGACCTCCTCCCTCCGACCGACCCCCTCCCTCCGACCGACCTCCTCCCTCCGACCGACCTCCTCCCTCCGACCTCCTCCCTCCGACCGACCCTCCTCCCTCCGACCGACCTCCTCCCTCCGACCGACCCCCTCCCTCCGACCGACCTCCTCCCTCCGACCGACCCCCTCCCTCCGACCGACCTCCTCCCTCCGACCGACCTCCTCCCTCCGACCGACCCTCCTCCCTCCGACCGACCTCCTCCCTCCGACCGACCTCCTCCCTCCGACCGACCTCCTCCCTCCGACCGACCCCCTCCCTCCGACCGACCTCCTCCCTCCGACCGACCTCCTCCCTCCGACCTCCGACCTCCGACCTCCGACCGACCTCCTCCCTCCGACCGACCTCCTCCCTCCGACCTCCTCCCTCCGACCGACCCCTCCCTCCGACCGACCTCCTCCCTCCGACCTCCTCCCTCCGACCGACCTCCTCCCTGCTCCCTCCGACCGACCTCCTCCCT
The DNA here is from genome assembly GCF_035084215.1 of Heptranchias perlo. Taxonomy (NCBI): domain Eukaryota; kingdom Metazoa; phylum Chordata; class Chondrichthyes; order Hexanchiformes; family Hexanchidae; genus Heptranchias; species Heptranchias perlo. The sequence continues at coordinate 53,284 of NW_027139703.1, read as the reverse complement.
CCGAACGGTCCCCTCACTCCCTCCGACCTCCTCCCTCCGACCGACCCCCTCCCTCCGACCGACCTCCTCCCTCTGACCCACCCCCTCCCTCCGACCGACCTCCTCCCTCCGACCGATCCCCTCCCTCCGACCGATCCCCTCCCTCCGACCTCCTCCCTCCTCCCTCCGACCGACCTCCTCCCTCCGAACGGTCCCCTCACTCCCTCCGACCTCCTCCCTCCGACCGACCTCCTCCCTCCGACCGACCTCCTCCCTCCGACCGATCCCCTCCCTCCGACCGATCCCCTCCCTCCGACCCTCCTCCCTGCTCCCTCCGACCGACCTCCTCCCTCCGACCGACCCCCTCCCTCCGACCGACCTCCTCCCTCCGAACGGTCCCCTCACTCCTCCGACCTCCTCCCTCCGACCGACCCCCTCCCTCCGACCGACCTCCTCCCTCTGACCCACCCCCTCCCTCCGACCGACCTCCTCCCTCCGACCGATCCCCTCCCTCCGACCGATCCCCTCCCTCCGACCTCCTCCCTCCTCCCTCCGACCGACCTCCTCCCTCCGAACGGTCCCCTCACTCCCTCCGACCTCCTCCCTCCGACCGACCTCCTCCCTCCGACCGACCTCCTCCCTCCGACCGACCCCCTCCCTCCGACCGACCTCCTCCCTCCGACCTCCTCCCTCCTCCTCCGACCGACCTCCTCCCTCCGAACGGTCCCCTCACTCCCTCCGACCTCCTCCCTCCGACCGACCTCCTCCCTCCGACCGACCTCCTCCCTCCGACCGACCTCCTCCCTCCGACCGACCTCCTCCCTCCGACCGACCTCCTCCCTCCGATCCCCTCCCTCCGACCGACCTCCTCCCTCCGACCGACCTCCTCCCTCCGACCGACCTCCTCCCTCCGACCGACCTCCTCCCTCCGACCGACCTCCTCCCTCCGACCGACCTCCTCCCTCCGACCGACCTCCTCCCTCCGACCGGTCCCCTCACTCCCTCCGACCTCCTCCCTCCGACCGACCTCCTCCCTCCGACCGACCTCCTCCCTCCGACCGACCTCCTCCCTCCGACCGACCTCCTCCCTCCGACCGACCCCCTCCCTCCGACCGGTCCCCTCACTCCCTCCGACCTCCTCCCTCCGACCGACCTCCTCCCTCCGACCGACCTCCTCCCTCCGACCGACCTGCTCCTCCGACCGACCCCCTCCCTCCGACCGACCTCCTCCTCCGACCGACCTCCTCCCTCCGACCGACCCCCTCCCTCCGACCGACCTCCTCCCTCCGACCGACCCCCTCCCTCCGACCGACCTCCTCCCTCCGACCGGTCCCCTCCCTCCGACCGACCCCCTCCCTCCGACCGACCTCCTCCCTCCTCCCTCCGACCGACCCCCTCCCTCCGACCGACCTCCTCCCTCCGACCGACCTCCTCCCTCCTCCCTCCGACCGCTCCCTCCCTCCGACCGACCTCCTCCCTCCGACCGACCTCCTCCCTCCGACCCCCTCCCTCCGACCGATCCCCTCCCTCCGACCAACCCCCTCCCTCCGACCGACCTCCTCCCTCCGATCGACCTCCTCCTCCGACCGACCTCCTCCCTCCGACCGACCTCCTCCCTCCGACCGACCTCCTCCCTCCGACCGGTCCCCTCACTCCCTCCGACCTCCTCCCTCCTCCCTCCGACCTCCTCCCTCCCTCCGACCTCCTCCCTCCGACCGACCCCCTCCCTCTGACCGACCTCCTCCCTCCGACCGCTCCCTCCCTCCGACCGACCTCCTCCCTCCGACCGACCTCCTCCCTCCGACCGACCTCCTCCCTCCGACCGGTCCCCTCACTCCCTCCGACCTCCTCCCTCCTCCCTCCGACCTCCTCCCTCCCTCCCGACCTCCTCCCTCCGACCGACCCCCTCCCTCTGACCGACCTCCTCCCTCCGACCGCTCCCTCCCTCCGACCGACCTCCTCCCTCCGACCGACCTCCTCCATCCGACCTCCTCCCTCCCTCCGATCGACCTCCTCCCTCCGACCGACCTCCTCCCTCCGACCTCCTCCCTCCCTCCGATCGACCTCCTCCCTCCGACCGACCCCCTCCCTCCGACCGACCCCCCTCCCTCCGACCGACCCCCTCCCTCCGACCGACCTCCTCCCTCCGACCGGTCCCTCCCTCCGACCGACCTCCTCCCTCCGACCTCCTCCCTCCGACCGACCTCCTCCCTCCGACCTCCTCCCTCCGACCGACCCCCTCCCTCCGACCGACCCCCTCCCTCCGACCGACCCCCTCCCTCGACCGACCTCCTCCCTCCGACCGACCTCCTCCCTCCGACCGGTCCCTCCTCCGACCGACCTCCTCCCTCCGACCGACCTCCTCCCTCCGACCGACCTCCTCCCTCCGACCGGTCCCCTCCCTCCGACCGACCCCCTCCCTCCGACCGACCTCCTCCCTCCGACCGACCTCCTCCCTCCGACCTCCTCCCTCCCTCCGATCGACCTCCTCCCTCCGACCGACCTCCTCCCTCCGACCGACCTCCTCCCTCCGACCTCCTCCCTCCCTCCGATCGACCTCCTCCCTCCGACCGACCTCCTCCCTCCGTCCTCCTCCCTCCCTCCGATCGACCTCCTCCCTCCGACCGAACTCCTCCCTCCGACCGACCCCCTCCCTCCGACCGACCTCCTCCCTCCGACCGACCCACTCCCTCCGACCGACCTCCTCCCTCCGACCGACCTCCTCCCTCCGACCGACCTCCTCCTCCGACCGACCTCCTCCCTCCGACCGACCTCCTCCCTCGACGACGACCCCCTCCTCCGACCGGTCCCCTCACTCCCTCCGACCTCCTCCCTCCGACCGACCTCCTCCCTCCGACCGACCTCCTCCCTCCGACCTCCTCCCTCCCTCCGATCGACCTCCTCCCTCCGACCGACCTCCTCCCTCCGACCTCCTCCCTCCCTCCGATCGACCTCCTCCCTCCGACCGAACTCCTCCCTCCGACCGACCCCCTCCCTCCGACCGACCTCCTCCCTCCGACCGACCCACTCCCTCCGACCGACCTCCTCCCTCCGACCGACCTCCTCCCTCCGACCGACCTCCTCCCTCCGACCGACCTCCTCCCTCCCTCCGACCTCCGACCTCCGACCGACCTCCTCCCTCCGACCGACCTCCTCCCTCCGACCGACCTCCTCCCTCCCTCCGACCTCCGACCGACCTCCTCCCTCCGACCGACCTCCTCCCTCCGACCCCCTCCCTCCGACCGACCCCCTCCCTCCGACCTCCTCCCTCCGACCGACCCCCTCCCTCCGACCGACCCCCTCCCTCCGACCGACCCCCTCCCTCCGACCTCCTCCCTCCGACCGACCTCCTCCCTCCGACCGACCCCCTCCCTCCGACCGACCTCCTCCCTCCGACCGACCTCCTCCCTCCGACCGACCTCCTCCATCCGACCTCCTCCCTCCCTCCGATCGACCTCCTCCCTCCGACCGACCTCCTCCCTCCGACCTCCTCCCTCCCTCCGATCGACCTCCTCCCTCCGACCGACCCCCTCCCTCCGACCGACCCCCTCCCTCCGACCGACCTCCTCCCTCCGACCGACCTCCTCCCTCCGACCGGTCCCTCCCTCCGACCGACCTCCTCCCTCCGACCGACCTCCTCCCTCCGACCGACCCCCTCCCTCCGACCGACCCCCTCCCTCCGACCGACCTCCTCCCTCCGACCGACCCCCTCCCTCCGACCTCCTCCCTCCGACCGGTCCCCTCCCTCCGACCGACCCCCTCCCTCCGACCGACCTCCTCCCTCCGACCGACCCCCTCCCTCCGACCTCCTCCCTCCGACCCGACCTCCTCCCTCCGACCGACCCCCTCCCTCCGACCTCCTCCCTCCGACCGACCTCCTCCCTCCGACCGACCTCCTCCCTCCGACCGACCTCCTCCCTCCGACCGACCCCCTCCCTCCGACCGACCTCCTCCCTCCGACCGACCTCCTCCCTCCGACCGACCCCCTCCCTCCGACCGACCTCCTCCCTCCGACCGACCCCCTCCCTCCGACCGACCTCCTCCCTCCGACCGACCCCCTCCCTCCGACCGACCTCCTCCCTCCGACCGACCTCCTCCCTCCGACCGACCTCCTCCCTCCGACCGACCTCCTCCCTCCGACCGACCTCCTCCCTCCGACCGACCTCCTCCCTCCGACCGACCTCCTCCCTCCGACCGGTCCCCTACCTCCGACCGACCTCCTCCCTCCGACCGACCCCCTCCCTCCGACCGACCTCCTCCCTCCGACCGACCTCCTCCCTCCGACCGACCTCCTCCCTCCGACCTCCTCCCTCCGACCGACCTCCTCCCTCCGACCGACCCCCTCCGACCGACCTCCTCCCTCCGACCGACCTCCTCCCTCCCTCCGACCTCCTCCCTCCGACCGACCTCCTCCTCCGACCGACCTCCTCCCTCCGACCGACCTCCTCCCTCCGACCGACCTCCTCCCTCCGACCGACCTCCTCCCTCCGACCGACCTTCTCCCTCCGACCGGACCCCTCCCTCCGACCGACCTCCTCCCTCCGACCTCCTCCCTCCGACCGCTCCCTCCCTCCGACCCCCTCCCTCCGACCGACCCCCTCCCTCCGACCGGTCCCCTCCCTCCGACCGACCTTCTCCCTCCGACCGGACCCCTCCCTCCGACCGACCTCCTCCCTCCGACCTCCTCCCTCCGACCGCTCCCTCCCTCCGACCCACCCCTCCCTCCGACCGGTCCCCTCCCTCCGACCGACCTTCTCCCTCCGACCGGACCCCTCCCTCCGACCGACCTCCTCCCTCCGACCTCCTCCCTCCGACCGCTCCCTCCCTCCGACCTCCTCCTCCCTCCGACCGACCCCCTCCCTCCGACCGACCCCCCTCCCTCCGACCGACCTCCTCCCTCCGACCGACCCCCTCCCTCCGACCGACCTCCTCCCTCCGACCGACCTCCTCCCTCCGACCGACCTCCTCCCTCCCCTCCGACCTCTTCCCTCCGACCGACCTCCTCCCTCCGACCGACCTCCTCCCTCCGACCGACCTCCTCCTCCGACCGACCTCCTCCCTCCGACCGACCTCCTCCCTCCGACCGACCTCCTCCCTCCCTCCGACCTCCTCCCTCCGACCGACCCCCTCCCTCCGACCGACCTCCTCCCTCCGACCGATCCCCTCCCTCCGACCGACCTCCTCCCTCCGACCGACCCCCTCCCTCCGACCTCCTCCCTCCGACCGACCTCCTCCCTCCGACCGATCCCCTCCCTCCGACCTCCTCCCTCCTCCCTCCGACCGACCTCCTCCCTCCGACCGACCTCCTCCCTCCGACCTCCTCCCTCCGACCGACCTCCTCCCTCCGACCGACCTCCTCCCTCCGACCGACCTCCTCCCTCCGACCGACCTCCTCCCTCCGACCTCCTCCCTCCGACCGACCTCCTGCCTCCGACCGACCTCCTCCCTCCGACCGACCTCCTCCCTCCGACCGATCCCCTCCCTCCGACCGACCCCCTCCCTCCGACCGACCTCCTCCCTCCGACCGACCTCCTCCCTCCGACCGACCTCCTCCCTCCGACCGACCTCCTCCCTCCGACCGATCCCCTCCCTCCGACCGACCTCCTCCCTCCGACCGACCACCTCCCTCCGACCGACCTCCTCCTCCGACCGACCTCCTCCCTCCGACCTCCTCCCTCCGACCGACCTCCTGCCTCCGACCGACCTCCTCCCTCCGACCGACCTCCTCCCTCCGACCGACCCCCTCCCTCCGACCGACCCCCTCCCTCCGACCGACCTCCTCCCTCCGACCGACCCCCTCCCTCCGACCGACCCCCTCCCTCCGACCGACCTCCTCCCTCCGACCGACCTCCTCCCTCCGACCGCTCCCTCCCTCCGACCTCCTCCCTCCGACCGACCCCCTCCCTCCGACCGACCTCCTCCCTCCGACCCGACCCACTCCCTCCGACCGACCTCCTCCCTCCGACCGACCTCCTCCCTCCGACCGCTCCCTCCCTCCGACCTCCTCCCTCCGACCGACCCCCTCCCTCCGACCGACCCCCTCCCTCCGACCGACCTCCTCCCTCCGACCGACCTCCTCCCTCCGACCGACCCCCTCCCTCCGACCGACCTCCTCCCTCCGACCGACCTCCTCCCTCCGACCGACCTCCTCCCTCCGACCGACCTCCTCCCTCCGACCTCCTCCCTCCGACCGACCCCCTCCCTCCGACCGACCCTCTCCCTCCGACCGACCTCCTCGCTCCGACCGACCTCCTCCCTCCGACCGACCCCCTCCCTCCGACCGACCCCCTCCCTCCGACCGACCTCCTCCCTCCGACCGACCTCCTCCCTCCGACCGACCCCCTCCCTCCGACCGGTCCCCTCCCTCCGACCGACCTCCTCCCTCCGACCGACCCCCTCCCTCCGACCGATCCCCTCCCTCCGACCGACCTCCTCCCTCCGACCGACCCCCCTCCCTCCGACCGACCTCCTCCCTCCGACCGACCCCCTCCCTCCGACCGACCTCCTCCCTCCGACCGACCTCCTCCCTCCGACCGACCTCCTCCCTCCGACCGACCTCCTCCCTCCGACCGACCTCCTCCCTCCGACCGATCCCCTCCCTCCGACCTCCTCCTCCGACCGACCTCCTCCCTCCGACCGATCCCCTCCCTCCGACCGACCTCCTCCCTCCGACCGACCCCCTCCCTCCGACCGACCTCCTCCCTCCGACCGACCCCCTCCCTCCGACCGGTCCCCTCCCTCCGACCGACCTCCTCCCTCCGACCGACCCCCTCCCTCCGACCGACCTCCTCCCTCCGACCGACCTCCTCCCTCCGACCGACCTCCTCCCTCCGACCGACCCTCTCCCTCCGACCGACCTCCTCCCTCCGACCGAACCCCTCCCTCCGACCGACCCCCTCCCTCCGACCTCCTCCCTCCGACCGACCCCCTCCTCCGACCGACCTCCTCCCTCCGACCGACCCCCTCCCTCCGACCGACCCCCCTCCCTCCGACCGACCCCCTCCCTCCGACCGACCCCCTCCCTCCGACCGACCTCCTCCCTCCGACCGACCTCCTCCCTCCGACCGACCTCCTCCCTCCGACCGACCTCCTCCCTCCGACCGACCTCCTCCCTCCGACCGACCCCCTCCCTCCGACCGACCCCCTCCCTCCGACCGACCCCCTCCCTCCGACCGACCTCCTCCCTCCGACCGACCTCCTCCCTCCGACCGACCTCCTCCCTCCGACCGACCCCCTCCCTCCGACCGACCTCCTCCCTCCGACCGACCTCCTCCCTCCGACCGACCTCCTCCATCCAACCGACCTCCTCCCTCCGACCGACCTCCTCCCTCCGACCGACCTCCTCCCTCCGATCCTCCCTCCGACCTCCTCCCTCCGACCGACCTCCTCCCTCCGACCGACCCCCTCCCTCCGACCGACCTCCTCCCTCCGACCGGTCCCCTCACTCCCTCCGACCCCCTCCCTCCGACCGACCTCCTCCCTCCGACCGATCCCCTCCCTCCGACCGACCTCCTCCCTCCGACCTCCTCCCTCCGACCGACCTCCTCCCTCCGACCGACCCACTCCCTCCGACCGACCTCCTCCCTCCGACCGACCACCTCCCTCCGACCGACCCCCTCCCTCCGACCGACCTCCTCCCTCCGACCGACCTCCTCCCTCCGACCGACCCCCTCCCTCCGACCGACCTCGTCCCTCCGACCGACCTCCTCCTCCGACCGACCCCCTCCCTCCGACCGATCCCCTCCCTCCGACCGACCTCCTCCCTCCGACCGACCTCCTCCCTCCGACCCCCTCCCTCCGACCGACCTCCTCCCTCCGACCGACCTCCTCCCTCCGACCGACCTCCTCCCTCCGACCGACCTCCTCCCTCCGACCGACCCCTCCCTCCGACCGACCTCCTCCCTCCGACCGACCTCCTCCCTCCGACCGACCTCCTCCCTCCGACCGACCTCCTCCCTCCGACAGACCCCCTCCCTCCGACCGACCCCCTCCCTCCTCCGACCGACCTCCTCCCTCCGACCGGTCCCCTCACTCCCTCCGACCTCCTCCCTCCGACCGACCTCCTCCCTCCTCCCTCCGACCGACCTCCTCCCTCCGACCGGTCCCCTCACTCCCTCCGACCTCCTCCCTCCGACCGACCCCCTCCCTCCGACCGACCTCCTCCCTCCGACCGACCTCCTCCCTCCGACCTCCTCCCTCCGACCGACCCCCTCCCTCCGACCGGTCCCCCTCACTCCCTCCGACCTCCTCCCTCCGACCGACCTCCTCCCTCCGACCGACCTCCTCCCTCCTCCCTCCGACCGGTCCCCTCACTCCCTCCGACCTCCTCCCTCCGACCCGACCTCCTCCCTCCGACCGACCTCCTCCCTCCGACCTCCTCCCTCCGACCGGTCCCCTCACTCCCTCCGACCTCCTCCCTCCGACCGACCTCCTCCCTCCGACCGCTCCCTCCCTCCGACCGACCTCCTCCCTCCGACCGACCCCCTCCCTCCGACCGACCTCCTCCCTCCGAGCGGTCCCCTCCCTCCGACCTCCCTCCGACCGACCCCCTCCCTCCGACCGACCCCCTCCCTCCGACCGACCCCCTCCCTCCGACCGACCTCCTCCCTCCGACCGACCCCCTCCCTCCGACCGACCTCCTCCCTCCGACCGACCCCCTCCCTCCGACCGACCTCCTCCCTCCGATCCCCTCCCTCCGACCGACCCCCTCCCTCCGACCGACCTCCTCCCTCCGACCGACCTCCTCCCTCCGATCCCCTCCCTCCGACCGACCCCCTCCCTCCGACCGACCTCCTCCCTCCGACCGACCTCCTCCCTCCGACCGACCTCCTCCCTCCGACCGACCTCCTCCCTCCTCCCTCCGACCGACCCCCTCCCTCCGACTGACCTCCTCCCTCCTCCCTCCGACCGACCTCCTCCCTCCGACCGGTCCCCCTCACTCCCTCCGACCTCCTCCCTCCGACCGACCCCCTCCCTCCGACCGACCTCCTCCCTCCGACCGACCCCCTCCCTCCGACCGACCTCCTCCCTCCGACCGACCTCCTCCCTCCGACCGACCTCCTCCCTCCGACCGACCCCCTCCCTCCGACCTCCTCCCTCCGACCGACCTCCTCCCTCCGACCGGTCCCCTCCCTCCGACCGACCCCCTCCCTCCGACCGACCTCCTCCCTCCGACCGACCCCCTCCCTCCGACCGACCCCCTCCCTCCGACCGACCCCCTCCCTCCGACCGACCCCCTCCCTCCGACCGACCTCCTCCCTCCGACCGACCCCCTCCCTCCGACCGACCTCCTCCCTCCGATCCCCTCCCTCCGACCGACCCCCTCCCTCCGACCGACCTCCTCCCTCCGACCGACCTCCTCCCTCCGATCCCCTCCCTCCGACCGACCCCCTCCCTCCGACCGACCTCCTCCCTCCGACCGACCTCCTCCCTCCGACCGACCTCCTCCCTCCGACCGACCCCCTCCCTCCGACCGACCCCCTCCCTCCGACCGACCTCCTCCCTCCTCCCTCCGACCGACCCCCTCCCTCCGACTGACCTCCTCCCTCCTCCCTCCGACCGACCTCCTCCCTCCGACCGGTCCCCTCACTCCCTCCGACCTCCTCCCTCCGACCGACCCCCTCCCTCCGACCGACCTCCTCCCTCCGACCGACCCCCTCCCTCCGACCGACCTCCTCCCTCCGACCGACCTCCTCCCTCCGACCGACCTCCTCCCTCCGACCGACCCCCTCCCTCCGACCTCCTCCCTCCGACCGACCTCCTCCCTCCGACCGGTCCCCTCCATCCGACCGACCTCCTCCCTCCGACCGGTCCCCTCCCTCCGACCGACCTCCTCCCTCCGATCCCCTCCCTCCGACCGACCTCCTCCCTCCGACCGACCCCCTCCCTCCGACTGACCTCCTCCCTCCGACCGACCTCCTCCCTCCGACCGACCTCCTCCCTCCGACCGACCTCCTCCCTCCGACCGACCTCCTCCCTCCGACCGACCTCCTCCCTCCGACCGACCTCCTCCCTCCGACCGGTCCCTCCCTCCCTCCGACCTCCTCCCTCCGACCGACCCCCTCCCTCCGACCGACCTGCTCCCTCCGACCGACCCCCCTCCCTCCGACCGACCTCCTCCCTCCGACCGACCTCCTCCCTCCGACCGACCTCCTCCCTCCGACCGCTCCCTCCCTCCGACCGACCTCCTCCCTCCGACCGATCCCCTCCCTCCGACCGACCTCCTCCCTCCGACCGACCTCCTCCCTCTGACCGACCTCCTCCCTCCTACCCGTCCCCTCCCTCCGACCGAACCCCTCCCTCCGACCGACCTCCTCCCTCCGACCGACCTCCTCCCTCCGACCGCTCCCTCCCTCCGACCGACCTCCTCCCTCCGACCGACCTCCTCCCTCCGACCGTCCCCCTCCCTCCGACCGACCTCCTCCCTCCGACCGACCCCCTCCCTCCGACCGACCTCCTCCCTCCGACCGACCCCCTCCCTCCGACCGACCTCCTCCCTCCGACCGACCCCCTCCCTCCGACCGACCTCCTCCCTCCGACCTCCTCCCTCCGACCGGTCCCCTCCCTCCGACCGACCTCCTCCCTCCGACCGACCCCCTCCCTCCGACCGACCTCCTCCCTCCGACCGACCCACTCCCTCCGACCGACCTCCTCCCTCCGACCGACCTCCTCCCTCCGACCGACCCCCTCCCTCCGACCGACCCCCTCCCTCCGACCGACCTCCTCCCTCCGACCGACCTCCTCCCTCCGACCGACCTCCTCCCTCCGACCGACCCCCTCCCTCCGACCGACCTCCTCCCTCCGACCGACCCCCTCCCTCCGACCGACCTCCTCCCTCCGACCGACCTCCTCCCTCCGACCGACCTCCTCCCTCCGACCGACCTCCTCCCTCCGACCTCCTCCCTCCGACCGACCTCCTCCCTCCGACCGACCTCCTCCCTCCGACCGCTCCCTCCCTCCGATCGACCTGCTCCCTCCGACCGACCCCCCTCCCTCCGATCGACCTCCTCCCTCCCTCCGACCTCCTCCCTCCGACCGACCTCCTCCCTCCGACCGACCTCCTCCCTCCGACCGACCTCCTCCCTCCGACCGACCTGCTCCCTCCGACCGACCTCCTCCCTCCGACCGACCTCCTCCCTCCGATCCCCTCCCTCAGACCGACCCCCTCCCTCCGACCGACCTCCTCCCTCCGACCGACCTCCTCCCTCCGACCGACCTCCTCCCTCCGACCGACCCCCTCCCTCCGACCGACCTCCTCCCTCCGACCGTCCCCCTCCCTCCGACCGACCTCCTCCCTCCGACCGACCTCCTCCCTCCGACCGACCTCCTCCCTCCGACCGGTCCCCTCCCTCCGACCGACCTCCTCCCTCCGACCGACCTCCTCCCTCCGACCGACCTCCTCCCTCCGACCGACCTCCTCCCTCCGACCGACCCCCTCCCTCCGACCTCCTCCCTCCGACCGACCTCCTCCCTCCGACCGACCCCCTCCCTCCGACCGACCTCCTCCCTCCGACCGGTCCCCTCACTCCCTCCGACCTCCTCCCTCCGACCGACCTCCTCCCTCCGAGCGGTCCCCTCCCTCCGACCGACCTCCTCCCTCCGACCGACCTCCTCCCTCCGACCGGTCCCCTCCCTCCGACCGACCCCCTCCCTCCGACCGACCTCCTCCCTCCGACCGACCTCCTCCCTCCGACCGACCTCCTCCCTCCGACCGAACCCCTCCCTCCGACCGACCTCCTCCCTCCGACCGACCTCCTCCCTCCGACCGACCCCCTCCCTCCGACCGACCTCCACCCTCCGACCGACCCCCTCCCTCCGACCGACCTCCTCCCTCCGACCGACCTCCTCCCTCCGACCGACCTCCTCCCTCCGACCGATCCCCTCCCTCCGACCGACCCCCTCCCTCCGACCGACCTCCTCCCTCCGACCGACCTCCTCCCTCCGACCGACCTCCTCCCTCCGACCGACCTCCTCCCTCCGACCGACCTCCTCCCTCCGACCTCCTCCCTCCCTCCGACCGACCCCCTCCCTCCGACCGACCTCCTCCCTCCGACCGACCTCCTCCCTCCGACCGACCTCCTCCCTCCGACCGACCTCCTCCCTCCGACCGACCCCCTCCCTCCGACCGACCTCCTCCCTCCGACCGACACCCTCCCTCCGAACGACCCCCTCCCTCCGACCGACCCCCTCCCTCCGACCGACCTCCTCCCTCCGACCGACCCCCTCCCTCCGACCGACCCCCTCCCTCCGACCGGTCCCCTCCCTCCGACCGACCTCCTCCCTCCGACCGACCTCCTCCCTCCGACCGACCCCCTCCCTCCGACCCCCTCCCTCCGACCGACCCCCTCCCTCCGACCGGTCCCCTCCCTCCGACCGACCCCCTCCCTCCGACCGGTCCCCTCCCTCCGACCGACCCCCTCCCTCCGACCGACCCCCTCCCTCCGACCGGTCCCCTCCCTCCGACCGACCTCCTCCCTCCGACCGACCCCCTCCCTCCGACCCCCTCCCTCCGACCGACCCCCTCCCTCCGACCGGTCCCCTCCCTCCGACCGACCCCCTCCCTCCGACCGGTCCCCTCCCTCCGACCGACCCCCTCCCTCCGACCGACCCCCTCCCTCCGACCGGTCCCCTCCCTCCGACCGACCCCCTCCCTCCGACCGGTCCCCTCCCTCCGATCGACCTCCTCCCTCCGACCGACCCCCTCCCTCCGACCGACCTCCTCCCTCCGACCGACCTCCTCCCTCCGACCGACCCCCTCCCTCCGACCGACCCCCTCCCTCCGACCGACCTCCTCCCTCCGACCGACCTCCTCCCTCCCTCCGACCTCCTCCCTCCGACCGCTCCCTCCCTCCGACCGACCCCCTCCCTCCGACCGACCCCCTCCCTCCGACCGACCTCCTCCCTCCCTCCAAACGCTCCCTCCCTCCGACCGACCCCCTCCCTCCGACCGACCCCCTCCCTCTGACCGACCTCCTCCCTCTGACCGACCTCCTCCCTCCGACCGCTCCCTCCCTCCGACCGACCTCCTCCCTCCGATCGACCTCCTCCCTCCGACCGACCTCCTCCCTCCGACCGCTCCCTCCCTCCGACCGACCTCCTCCCTCCGACCGACCTCCTCCCTCCGACCGACCTCCTTCCTCCGACCGACCCCCTCCCTCCGACCGACCCCCTCCCTCCGACCGACCACCTCCCTCCGACCGACCTCCTCCCTCCCTCCGACCTCCTCCCTCCGACCGACCTCCTCCCTCCGACCGACCTCCTCCCTCCGACCGACCTCCTCCCTCCGACCGACCTCCTCCCTCCGACCGACCTCCTCCCTCCGACCGACCCCCTCCCTCCGACCGACCCGCTCCCTCCGACCGACCCCCTCCCTCCGACCGACCCCCTCCCTCCGACCGACCTCCTCCCTCCGACCGACCTCCTCCCTCCGACCGACCTCCTCCCTCCGACCGACCTCCTCCCTCCGACCGACCTCCTCCCTCCGATCGACCTCCTCCCTCCGACCGACCTGCTCCCTCCGACCGACCTCCTCCCTCCGACCGACCTCCTCCCTCCGACCGACCTCCTCCCTCCGACCGACCTCCTCCCTCCGACCGACCCCCTCCCTCCGACCGACCTCCTCCCTCCGACCGACCTCCTCCCTCCGACCGACCTCCTCCCTCCGACCGACCCCCTCCCTCCGACCGACCTCCTCCCTCCGACCGACCTCCTCCCTCCGACCGATCCCCTCCCTCCGACCCCCTCCCTCCGACCGACCCCCTCCCTCCGACCGACCTGCTCCCTCCGACCGACCTCCTCCCTCCGACCGACCCCCTCCCTCCGACCGACCTCCTCCCTCCGACCGACCCCCTCCCTCCGACCGACCTCCTCCCTCCGACCGATCCCCTCCCTCCGACCGACCTCCTCCCTCCGACCGAACTCCTCCCTCCGACCGACCTCCTCCCTCCGACCGACCCCCTCCCTCCGACCGACCCCCTCCCTCCGACCGACCTCCTCCCTCCGACCGACCTCCTCCCTCCGACCGACCTCCTCCCTCCGACCGACCTCCTCCCTCCGACCGACCTCCTCCCTCCGACCGACCTCCTCCCTCCTCCCTCCGATCCCCTCCCTCCGACCGACCTCCTCCCTCCGACCGACCTCCTCCCTCCGACCGGTCCCCTCCCTCCGACCGACCTCCTCCCTCCGACCGACCTCCTCCCTCCGACCGACCTCCTCCCTCCGACCTGCTCCCTCCGACCGACCTCCTCCCTCCCTCCGACCTCCGACCTCCGACCGACCTCCTCCCTCCGACCTCCTCCCTCCCTCCGACCGACCTCCTCCCTCCGACCGGTCCCCTCACTCCCTCCGACCTCCTCCCTCCGACCGACCCCCTCCCTCCGACCGACCTCCTCCCTCCTCCCTCCGACCGACCCCCTCCCTCCGACCGACCTCCTCCCTCCGACCGACCTCCTCCCTCCGACCGACCCCCTCCCTCCGACCGACCTCCTCCCTCCGACCGACCTCCTCCCTCCGACCGACCTCCTCCCTCCGATCCCCTCCCTCCGACCGACCTCCTCCCTCCGACCGACCTCCTCCCTCCGACCGACCTCCTCCCTCCGACCGACCCCCTCCCTCCGACCGACCTCCTCCCTCCGACCGACCTCCTCCCTCCGACCGACCTCCTCCCTCCGACCGACCTCCTCCCTCCGACCGACCTCCTCCCTCCGACCGACCTCCTCCCTCCGACCGACCTCCTCCCTCCGACCGACCTCCTCCCTCCGACCGACCCCCTCCCTCCGACCGACCCCCTCCCTCCGACCGACCTCCTCCCTCCGACCGACCTCCTCCCTCCGACCGACCCCCTCCCTCCGACCGACCTCCTCCCTCCGACCGACCTCCTCCCTCCGACCGACCTCCTCCCTCCGACCGACCTCCTCCCTCCGACCGCTCCCTCCCTCCGACCGACCCCCTCCCTCCGACCGACCCCCTCCCTCCGACCGACCTCCTCCCTCCCTCCAAACGCTCCCTCCCTCCGACCGACCCCCTCCCTCCGACCGACCCCCTCCCTCCGACCGACCTCCTCCCTCTGACCGACCTCCTCCCTCTGACCGACCTCCTCCCTCCGACCGCTCCCTCCCTCCGACCGACCTCCTCCCTCCGATCGACCTCCTCCCTCCGACCGACCTCCTCCCTCCGACCGCTCCCTCCCTCCGACCGACCTCCTCCCTCCGACCGACCTCCTCCCTCCGACCGACCTCCTCCCTCCGACCGACCCCCTCCCTCCGACCGACCCCCTCCCTCCGACCGACCACCTCCCTCCGACCGACCTCCTCCCTCCCTCCGACCTCCTCCCTCCGACCGACCTCCTCCCTCCGACCGACCTCCTCCCTCCGACCGACCTCCTCCCTCCGACCGACCTCCTCCCTCCGACCGACCTCCTCCCTCCGATCGACCTCCTCCCTCCGACCGACCTGCTCCCTCCGACCGACCTCCTCCCTCCGACCGACCTCCTCCCTCCGACCGACCTCCTCCCTCCGACCGACCTCCTCCCTCCGACCGACCTCCTCCCTCCGACCCCCTCCCTCCGACCGACCCCCTCCCTCCGACCGACCTGCTCCCTCCGACCGACCTCCTCCCTCCGACCGACCCCCTCCCTCCGACCGACCTCCTCCCTCCGACCGACCCCCTCCCTCCGACCGACCTCCTCCCTCCGACCGATCCCCTCCCTCCGACCGACCTCCTCCCTCCGACCGAACTCCTCCCTCCGACCGACCTCCTCCCTCCGACCGACCCCCTCCCTCCGACCGACCCCCTCCCTCCGACCGACCTCCTCCCTCCGACCGACCTCCTCCCTCCGACCGACCTCCTCCCTCCGACCGACCTCCTCCCTCCGACCGACCTCCTCCCTCCGACCGACCTCCTCCCTCCTCCCTCCGATCCCCTCCCTCCGACCGACCTCCTCCCTCCGACCGACCTCCTCCCTCCGACCGGTCCCCTCCCTCCGACCGACCTCCTCCCTCCGACCGACCTCCTCCCTCCGACCGACCTCCTCCCTCCGACCTGCTCCCTCCGACCGACCTCCTCCCTCCCTCCGACCTCCGACCTCCGACCGACCTCCTCCCTCCGACCTCCTCCCTCCCTCCGACCGACCTCCTCCCTCCGACCGGTCCCCTCACTCCCTCCGACCTCCTCCCTCCGACCGACCCCCTCCCTCCGACCGACCTCCTCCCTCCTCCCTCCGACCGACCCCCTCCCTCCGACCGACCTCCTCCCTCCGACCGACCTCCTCCCTCCGACCGACCCCCTCCCTCCGACCGACCTCCTCCCTCCGACCGACCTCCTCCCTCCGACCGACCTCCTCCCTCCGATCCCCTCCCTCCGACCGACCTCCTCCCTCCGACCGACCTCCTCCCTCCGACCGACCTCCTCCCTCCGACCGACCTCCTCCCTCCGACCTCCTCCCTCCGACCTCCTCCCTCCCTCCGACCGACCTCCTCCCTCCGACCGACCCCCTCCCTCCGACCGACCTCCTCCCTCCGACCGACCTCCTCCCTCCGACCGACCTCCTCCCTCCGACCGACCTCCTCCCTCCGACCGACCTCCTCCCTCCGACCGACCTCCTCCCTCCGACCGACCTCCTCCCTCCGACCGACCCCCTCCCTCCGACCGACCTCCTCCATCCGACCGACCTCCTCCCTCCGACCGACCTCCTCCCTCCGACCGACCTCCTCCCTCCGACCGACCCCCTCCCTCCGACCGACCTCCTCCCTCCGACCGACCCCCTCCCTCCGACCGACCTCCTCCCTCCGACCGACCCCCTCCCTCCGACCGACCTCCTCCCTCCGACCGACCTCCTCCCTCCGACCGACCCCCTCCCTCCGACCAACCTCCTCCCTCCGACCGGTCCCCTCCCTCCGACCGACCTCCTCCCTCCGACCGACCTCCTCCCTCCGACCGACCCCCTCCCTCCGACCTCCTCCCTCCGACCGACCTCCTCCCTCCGACCGACCTCCTCCCTCCGACCGACCCCCTCCCTCCGACCGACCTCCTCCCTCCGACCGACCTCCTCCCTCCGACCGACCTCCTCCCTCCGACCGACCCCCTCCCTCCGACCGACCTCCTCCCTCCGACCGACCCCCTCCCTCCGACCGACCTCCTCCCTCCGACCGACCTCCTCCCTCCGACCGACCTCCTCCCTCCGACCGACCCCCTCCCTCCGACCGACCCCCTCCCTCCGACCGACCTCCTCCCTCCGACCGATCCCCTCCCTCCGACCGACCTCCTCCCTCCGACCGACCTCCTCCCTCCGACCGGTCCCCTCCCTCCGACCGACCCCCTCCGACCGACCCCCTCCCTCCGACCGACCTCCTCCCTCCGACCGACCTCCTCCCTCCTACCGACCCCCTCCCTCCGACCTCCTCCCTCCGACCGACCTCCTCCCTCCGACCGACCTCCTCCCTCCGACCGACCCCCTCCCTCCGACCGACCTCCTCCCTCCGACCGACCCCCTCCCTCCGACCGACCTCGTCCCTCCGACCTCCTCCCTCCCTCCTCCCTCCCTCCTCCCTCCGACCGATCCCCTCCCTCCGACCGACCTCCTCCCTCCGACCGACCTCCTCCCTCCGACCGACCTCCTCCCTCCGACCGATCCCCTCCCTCCGACCGACCTCCTCCCTCCGACCGACCTCCTCCCTCCTCCCTCCGACCGACCCCCTCCCTCTTTCCCGCCCGATCCCCGTATCCCTCGACTCCCCCAGAGTCCAAATATCCATCGATCTCAGCCTTGAATACACTCAACGTCTGAGCATCCACGGCCCTCTGGGGGAGAGAATTCCCAAAATTCACCGCCCTCCGAGTGAAGAAATCCCTCCTCATCTCAGTCTTGGATGGCCGACCCCTTATCCTGAGACTATGCCCCCTCGTTCTAGACTCTCCGGCCAAGGGGGGAAACAGCCTCTCAGCATCGACCCTGTCAAACCCCCCTCAGAATCTTCTATGTTTCAATGAGATCACCTCTCATTCTCCTAAACTCCAGAGAGTATGGGCCCGTTCTACTCAATCTCTCCTCATAGGACAACCCTCTCATCCCAGGGATCAATCCAGTGAACCTTCGTTGCACCGCCTCGAAGGCAAGTCTATCCTTCCTTAGATAAGGAGACCAGAACTGTAGACGGTGCTCCAGGTGAGGGTCTCACCAGAGCCCAAAATAACTGAGTGACACCAAGACAAATGATTTTTATTTTGTTCTTTATATATGTTAAAGAGTACGTCACACACAGAACTCAAAGTCTACAATATAATCTCAGGACGCGGGCACGATCCCACCACAAGGACCCTAAGTCGGGGCAACTTCCAATCGACGCTCGATATCTCGGCAATATTTCTCCGGAAGACCGACAGACCTGAGAAACAACAAGGTCGGGAAATGTTTACAGAGGCTGGAGATCACTCTGATACTGGATTACCGTTCACTCCCAGTGTACAGGGAGGAGTAAACCCCTTCCCTCTCACTCCCAGTGTACGAGGAGGAGTAAACCCCTTCCCACTCACTCCCAGTGTACGAGGAGGAGTAAACCCCTTCCCACTCACTCCCAGTGTACAGGGAGGAGTAAACCCCTTCCCACTCACTCCCAGTGTACGAGGAGGAGTAAACCCCTTCCCACTCACTCCCAGTGTACGAGGAGGAGTAAACCCCTTCCCATTCACTCCCAGTGTACGAGGAGGAGTAAACCCCTTCCCACTCACTCCCAGTGTACGAGGAGGAGTAAACCCCTTCCCACTCACTCCCAGTGTACAGGGAGGAGTAAACCCCTTCCCACTCACTCCCAGTGTACGAGGAGGAGTAAACCCCTTCCCACTCACTCCCAGTGTACGAGGAGGAGTAAACCCCTTCCCACTCACTCCCAGTGTACGAGGAGGAGTAAACCCCTTCCCACTCACTCCCAGTGTACGAGGAGGAGTAAACCCCTTCCCATTCACTCGCAGTGTACGAGGAGGAGTAAACCCCTTCCCATTCACTCCCAGTGTACGAGGAGGAGTAAACCCCTTCCCATTCGATCCCAGTGTACGAGGAGGAGTAAACCCCTTCCCATTCACTCCCAGTGTACAGGGAGGAGTAAACCCCTTCCCACTCACTCCCAGTGTACGAGGAGGAGTAAACCCCTTCCCATTCGATCCCAGTGTACGAGGAGGAGTAAACCCCTTCCCACTCACTCCCAGTGTACGAGGAGGAGTAAACCCCTTCCCACTCACTCCCAGTGTACGAGGAGGAGTAAACCCCTTCCCATTCACTCCCAGTGTACAGGGAGGAGTAAACCCCTTCCCACTCACTCCCAGTGTACGAGGAGGAGTAAACCCCTTCCCACTCACTCCCAGTGTACGAGGAGGAGTAAACCCCTTCCCACTCACTCTCAGTGTACGAGGAGGAGTAAACCCCTTCCCACTCACTCCCAGTGTACGAGGAGGAGTAAACCCCTTCCCACTCACTCCCAGTGTACGAGGAGGAGTAAACCCCTTCCCACTCACTCCCAGTGTATGAGGAGGAGTAAACCCCTTCCCATTCACTCCCAGTGTATGAGGAGGAGTAAACCCCTTCCCACTCACTCCCAGTGTACGAGGAGGAGTAAACCCCTTCCCACTCACTCCCAGTGTACGAGGAGGAGTAAACCCCTTCCCATTCGATCCCAGTGTACGAGGAGGAGTAAACCCCTTCCCATTCACTCCCAGTGTACGAGGAGGAGTAAACCCCTTCCCACTCACTCCCAGTGTACGAGGAGGAGTAAACCCCTTCCCACTCACTCCCAGTGTACGAGGAGGAGTAAACCCCTTCCCATTCACTCGCAGTGTACGAGGAGGAGTAAACCCCTTCCCATTCACTCCCAGTGTACGAGGAGGAGTAAACCCCTTCCCATTCACTTCCAGTGTACGAGGAGGAGTAAACCCCTTCCCACTCACTCCCAGTGTACGAGGAGGAGTAAACCCCTTCCCACTCACTCCCAGTGTACGAGGAGGAGTAAACCCCTTCCCACTCACTCCCAGTGTACGAGGAGGAGTAAACCCCTTCCCACTCACTCCCAGTGTACGAGGAGGAGTAAACCCCTTCCCATTCGATCCCAGTGTACGAGGAGGAGTAAACCCCTTCCCACTCACACCCAGTGTACGAGGAGGAGTAAACCCCTTCCCACTCACTCCCAGTGTACGAGGAGGAGTAAACCCCTTCCCACTCACTCCCAGTGTACGAGGAGGAGTAAACCCCTTCCCATTCGATCCCAGTGTACGAGGAGGAGTAAACCCCTTCCCACTCACTCCCAGTGTACGAGGAGGAGTAAACCCCTTCCCACTCACTCCCAGTGTACGAGGAGGAGTAAACCCCTTCCCATTCACTCCCAGTGTACGAGGAGGAGTAAACCCCTTCCCACTCACTCCCAGTGTACGAGGAGGAGTAAACCCCTTCCCACTCACTCCCAGCGTACGAGAAGTAAACCCCTTCCCATTCACTCCCAGTGTACAAGGAGGAGTAAACCCCTTCCCATTCACTCCCACCGTACACAATCCCAATGGACCAAACCCCTTCCCATTCACTCCCACTGCACACAATCCCAATGGACCAAACCCCTTCCCATTCACTCCCACCGTACACAATCCCAATGGACCAAACCCCTTCCCATTCACTCCCACTGTACACAATCCCAATGGACCAAACCCCTTCCCATTCACTCCCACTGTACACAATCCCAATGGACCAAACCCCTTCCCATTCACTCTCACTCTACACAATCCCAATGGACCAAACCCCTTCCCATTCACTCCCACTGTCCACAATCCCAATGGACCAAACCCCTTCCCATTCACTCCCACTGTACACAATCCCAATGGACCAAACCCCTTCCCATTCACTCCCACTGTCCACAATCCCAATGGACCAAACCCCTTCCCATTCACTCCCACCGTACACAATCCCAATGGACCAAACCCCTTCCCATTCACTCCCACTGTACACAATCCCAATGGACCAAACCCCTTCCCATTCACTCCCACTCTACACAATCCCAATGGACCAAACCCCTTCCCATTCACTCCCACCGTACACAATCCCAATGGACCAAACCCCTTCCCATTCACTCCCACTGTACACAATCCCAATGGACCAAACCCCTTCCCATTCACTCCCACTGTACACAATCCCAATGGACCAAACCCCTTCCCATTCACTCCCACTGTACACAATCCCAATGGACCAAACCCCTTCCCATTCACTCCCACTGTCCACAATCCCAATGGACCAAACCCCTTCCCATTCACTCCCACTGTACACAATCCCAATGGACCAAACCCCTTCCCATTCACTCCCACTGTACACAATCCCAATGGGACCAAACCCCTTCCCATTCACTCCCACTGTACACAATCCCAATGGACCAAACCCCTTCCCATTCACTCCCACTGTATACAATCCCAATGGACCAAACCCCTTCCCATTCACTCCCACTGTACACAATCCCAATGGACCAAACCCCTTCCCATTCACTCCCACTGTCCACAATCCCAATGGACCAAACCCCTTCCCATTCACTCCCACTGTACACAATCCCAATGGACCAAACCCCTTCCCATTCACTCCCACTGTACACAATCCCAATGGGACCAAACCCCTTCCAATTCACTCCCACTATACACAATCCCAATGGACCAAACCCCTTCCCATTCACTCCCACTGTACACAATCCCAATGGACCAAACCCCTTCCCATTCACTCCCACTGTACACAATCCCAATGGACCAAACCCCTTCCCATTCACTCCCACTGTCCACAATCCCAATGGACCAAACCCCTTCCCATTCACTCCCACTGTATACAATCCCAATGGACCAAACCCCTTCCCATTCACTCCCACTGTACACAATCCCAATGGACCAAACCCCTTCCCATTCACTCCCACTGTACACAATCCCAATGGATCAAACCCCTTCCCATTCACTCCCGCTGGACACAATCCCAATGGACCAAACCCCTTCCCACTAACTCCCACTGTCCACAATCCCAAGGGACCAAACCCACTTCCCACAATATGGCGTTTGCCAATCTGCCGACTCGTGAGGCAGAGTTCTGGTTCTGACCTGAGTTCCTCCAGTTTCTTCCTCTTCACCTGCTCGAGGCGGTTCCTCCGCTGACGGGCTTCTTCCTTTAGCCGATTGGCCTCCTCGAAATACGCTGCCCGCTCCTCAATGTGTTTCATCTCCCTCTCCCGGATCTGCTCCCGCAGTGTCATCGCGTAATCGGTCCTCCCACGCCTCCTGTCCTCTTCTTCTTTCTTGTCCTTCTCCATCTGTTGTTTCTGAGCCCTGCAGCGTCACGAAAAGGTTCACCTTTCAGTCACAGGGAGAGCCCCCCACAGGCAGACCCTCCCGCCACCCAGGACCTCCCACAATCAACGCCGTCAAAACTGATTCAGCGGGTCACAGCCATAAATTGCGTCGTAAAAACGTCCCAGGACGTTTCACAGCAACAATTATCAAAAACAATTTGACCCCGAGACACATCAGGAGATATTCGGACAGGTGACCAAAGGCTCAGTCAAAGAGGGAGGTTTTAAGGAGCGTCTTAAAGGAGGAGAGAGAGAGGCGGAGAGGGTTCGGGAGGGAATTCCTGACTTTAGGGCCCAGGCAGCTGAAGGCACGGCCGCCAATGGTGGAGCGATTAAAATCGGGGAGATGCGCAAGAGGCAAGAATTGGAGGAGCGCAGAGAACTGGGAGGATGGGAGGAGCTGGAGGAGGGTACAGAGATGGAGGGGGGAGGTGGGGGCGGGAAACGAGGACCATGGAGGGGATTTGGAGAGGAGGGTGGGAGAATATTAAAATCGAGGCATTGCCGGACTGGGATCCAATGTACGTCCAACGAGCAGAGGGGGTGATGGGACAACGGGACTTGGTGCGAGTTACGATACGGGGCAGCAGGAGCTCAAGAATCATAGAATCATAGAAAATAGGCGCAAGGGTAGGCCATTTGGCCCTTCGGGCCTGCTCCGCCATTCAAAATGATCATGGCTGATCGTCTAACTCAGTACCCTGTTCCCACTTTTTCCCCATTTCCCTTGATCCCTTTATCATTAAGAAATATATCTATCTCCTTCTTGAATACATCTAATGACTTGGCCTCCACTGCCTTCTGTGGTAGAGAATTCCACAGGTTCACCACCCTCTGAGTGAAGAAATTTCTCCTCATCTCGGTTCTAAATGGCATACCCCGTATCCTGAGACTGTGACCCCTGGTTCTGGACTCCCCAGCCATCGGGAACATCCTCCCTGCATCTAATCTGTCTAGTCCTGTTAGAATTTTATATGTTTCGATGATATCCCCTCTCATTCTTCTAAACTCTAGTGAATATAGGCCTAGTCGACCCAATCTCTCCTCATACGCAGTCCTGCCATCCCAGGAATCAGTCTGGTAAACCTTCGTTGCACTCCCTCCATGGCAAGGACATCCTTCCTCAGATAAGGAGACCAAAACTGCACACAATACTCCAGATGTGGTCTCACCAAGGCCCGGTATAACTGCAGTAAGACATCCCTGCTCCTGTACTCGAATCCTCTTGCAATGAATGCCAACATACCATTCACCTTCCAAATTGCTTGCTGTACCTGAATGCTCGCTTTCAGCGACTGGTGTACAAGGACACCCAGGTCTCGTTGCACCTCCCCTTTTCCCAATCTATCACCATTCAGATAATAATCTGCCTTTCTGTTTTTACAACCAAAGTGGATAACCTCACATTTATCCACGTTATACTGCATCTGCCATGTTCTTGCCCACTCACCCAACTTGTCTAAATCACATTGGAGCCTCTTTGCATCCTCCTCACAGCTCACATTCCACCCCAGCTTTGTGTCGTCCGCAAACTTGGAAATGTTACATTTAGTTCCCTCATTGAAATCATTGATATATATTGTGAATAGCTGGGGCCCAAGCACTGATCCCTGAGGTACCCCACTAGTCACTGCCTGCCACCCGGAAAAAGACCCGTTTATTCCTACTCTCTGTTTCCTGTCTGTCAACCAATTCTCAATCCATGCCAGTATATTCCCCCCAATCCCATGTGCTTTAATTCTGCACATTAACCTCTTGTGTGGGACCTCATCAAAAGCCTTCTGAAAATCCAAATACACCACATCCACTGGTTCTCCCCTATCTATTCTACTAGTTACATCTTCAAAAAACTCCAGTAGATTTGTTAAGCATGATTTCCCTTTCATAAACCCATACTGACTTTGTCCAATCCCGTTAATGCCTTCCAAGTGTTCTGTTATCACATCTTTTATAATAGACTCTAGCATTTTCCCCACTACTGATGTGAGGCTAACTGGTCTGTAATTCCCTGTTTTTTTCTCTCCCTCCTTTTTTAAATAGTGGGGTGACATTTGCCACCCTCCAATCTGTAGGAACTGTTCCAGAGTCTATCGAATTTTGGAAGATGATCACCAATGCATCCACTATTTCCAGGGCCACTTCCTTTAGTACTCTGGGATGTAGATTATCAGGCCCTGGGGATTTGTCAGCCTTTAGCCCCATTAATTTCCCTTGTACTATTTTTTTACTAATACTGGTTTCCTTCAGTTCCTCCCTCTCACTCGGCCCTTGGTTCCCTAACATTTCTGGGAGGTTATTTGTCTCCTCCTTTGTGAAGACAGAACCAAAGTATGTGTTTAATTGTTCTGCCATTTCTTTGTTCCCCATTATAATTTCCCCCATTTCTGACTGTAAGGGACCTACATTTGTCTTCACTAATCTTTTTCTCTTGACATATTTATAGAAGCTTTTACAGTCAGTTTTTATGTTCCCTGCTAGTTTACTCTCATACTCGATTTTTCCCCTCTTAATCAATCTCTTTGTCCTCCTTTGCTGGATTCTGAACTGCTCCCAATCCTCAGGCTTGCTGCTTTTTCTGGCAATTTTATATGCCTCCTCCTTGGATCTAATATTATCCCTAATTTCTTTTGTAAGCCACGGTTGAGCCACCTTTCCTGTTTTATTTTTGCGCCAGACAGGAATGAATAATTGTTGTAATTCCTGCACACGTTCGTTAAATATTAGCCATTGCCTATCCACCATCATCCCTTTTAGTAAAGTTCCCCAATCTATCATCGCCAACTCACACCTCATACTTTCACAATTTCCTTTATTTAGATTCAGGAGGGTGGAAGATGGGAGGCCGGCCAGGAGAGCATTGGTCTGAATATGAAAGGTCAATGTCATAGAATCATAGAATGGTTACAGCGCAGAAGGAGGCCATTCTGCCCCTCGAGCCCGTGCTGTCTCTCTGTGTAAGAGCAATCCAGCCGGTCCCACTCCCCCGCCCTCTCCCCGGACCCCTGCACATTCTTTCCCTTCAGCTCTTTATCCAGCTCCCTTTTGACGGCCATGATTGAATCTGCCTCCCCCACCCCCTCGGGCAGTGAATTCCAGATCCTAACCACTCGCTGTGGGGAAAACATTCTCCTCCTCTCCCCACTCTGGTCCTTTTCCCGATCACCTTAAATCCGTGTCCTCTGGTTCCCGACCCTTCCGCCTATGGGAACAGTTTCTCTCTCTCTCTACTCTGTCCAGACCCTTCCTGATTTTGAACCCCTCGATCAAATCTCCTCGCAACCGTCTCTGTTCCGAGGGGAACGACCCCCAGCTTCTCCAGTCTATCCCCGTAACTGAGGTCCCTCATCCCTGGAACCATTCTAGTAAATCTCCTCTGCACCCTCTCGAAGGCCGTCACATCTTTCCCTAAAGTGCGGTGCCCTGATCCGGACTGAATTCTCCAGTCGTGGCCCAAACAGTGTTTTATAAAGGTTCATCATCACTTCCTTGCTTTTGTACTCGACGCCTCTATTTATAAAGCCCAGGATCCCGTCTGCTTTTTTAACCACTTTCTCAACCTGCCCTGCCACCTTCGACGATTTGTGCCCATATACCCCCAGATCTCTCTGTTCCTGTACCCCCTTTTAGAGTGCGTGCCCTCCAGTTCATATTGCCTCTCCTCGTTCTTCCTCCCGAAATGTCTCACTTTGCACTTCTCTGCATTGAACTGTGTTTGCCACGTGTCTGCCCATCCCCCCAGTCTGTCTGACACACTGTGACCCTCCCCGGACTCCCTTGGGGTGACGTACTTGAGGACCCTCTCGAATTCCTGCCGTTCCTTCGTCCCCTGCACGGCCAGGAAGCGCTGCTTTTGTCTGATTTGATCGGAGCGGGATTTCTTCAACATCTCATACAGTTCGACCTTCTTACGACCTTCCTCCAGTTCCTTCTGACGCCATGCCCGTTCTGACGCCTCCTGACTCCTCTTGGCCCGCAGAGCGTCCTGTAAAAAAGCAACACCGTGAATCATGGGGAACCCCCCATCTCAGGGAGATATCTGTACACTGACTGGTGTCTCTCAGTCCCCTCTCTCTCAGGGTGATATCTGTACACTGACTGGTGTCTCTCAGTCCCCTCTCTCTCAGGGTGATATCTGTACACTGACTGGTGTCTCTCAGTCCCCTCTCTCTCAGGGAGATATCTGTACACTGACTGGTGTCTCTCAGTCCCCTCTCTCTCAGGGTGATATCTGTACACTGACTGGTGTCTCTCAGTCCCCTCTCTCTCAGGGTGATATCTGTACACTGACTGGTGTCTCTCAGTCCCCTCTCTCTCAGGGAGATATCTGTACACTGACTGTGTCTCTCAGTCCCCTCTCTCAGGGAGATATCTGTACACTGACTGGTGTCTCTCAGTCCCCTCTCTCTCAGGGTGATATCTGTACACTGACTGGTGTCTCTCAGACCCCTCTCTCTCAGGGTGATATCTGTACACTGACTGGTGTCTCTCAGTCCCCTCTCTCTCAGGGAGATATCTGTACACTGACTGGTGTCTCTCAGTCCCCTCTCTCTCAGGGAGATATCTGTACACTGACTGGTGTCTCTCAGTCCCCTCTCTCTCAGGGTGATATCTGTACACTGACTGTGTCTCTCAGTCCCCTCTCTCAGGGAGATATCTGTACACTGACTGGTGTCTCTCAGTCCCTCTCTCTCTCAGGGAGATATCTGTACACTGACTGGTGTCTCTCAGTCCCCTCTCTCTCAGGGTGATATCTGTACACTGACTGGTGTCTCTCAGTCCCTCTCTCTCTCAGGGAGATATCTGTACACTGACTGGTGTCTCTCAGTCCCTCTCTCTCTCAGGGAGATATCTGTACACTGACTGGTGTCTCTCAGTCCCCTCTCTCTCAGGGAGATATCTGTACACTGACTGGTGTCTCTCAGTCCCCTCTCTCTCAGGGAGATATCTGTACACTGACTGGTGTCTCTCAGTCCCCTCTCTCTCAGGGTGATATCTGTACACTGACTGTGTCTCTCAGTCCCCTCTCTCAGGGAGATATCTGTACACTGACTGGTGTCTCTCAGTCCCTCTCTCTCAGGGAGATATCTGTACACTGACTGGTGTCTCTCAGTCCCTCTCTCTCAGGGTGATATCTGTACACTGACTGGTGTCTCTCAGTCCCTCTCTCTCTCAGGGAGATATCTGTACACTGACTGGTGTCTCTCAGTCCCCTCTCTCTCAGGGAGATATCTGCACACTGACTGGTGTCTCTCAGTCCCTCCCTCTCAGGGAGATATCTGTACACTGACTGGTGTCTCTCAGTCCCCTCTCTCTCAGGGTGATATCTGTACACTGACTGGTGTCTCTCAGTCCCCTCTCTCTCAGGGAGATATCTGTACACTGACTGGTGTCTCTCAGTCCCCTCTCTCTCAGGGAGATATCTGTACACTGACTGGTGTCTCTCAGTCCCCTCTCTCTCAGGGTGATATCTGTACACTGACTGGTGTCTCTCAGTCCTCTCTCTCTCAGGGTGATATCTGGACACTGACTGGTGTCTCTCAGTCCCCTCTCTCTCAGGGAGATATCTGTACACTGACTGGTGTCTCTCAGTCCCCTCTCTCTCAGGGAGATATCTGTACACTGACTGGTGTCTCTCAGTCCCCTCTCTCTCAGGGTGATATCTGTACACTGACTGGTGTCTCTCAGTCCCTCTCTCTCTCAGGGAGATATCTGTACACTGACTGGTGTCTCTCAGTCCCCTCTCTCTCAGGGAGATATCTGTACACTGACTGGTGTCTCTCAGTCCCCTCTCTCTCAGGGAGATATCTGAACACTGACTGGTGTCTCTCAGTCCCCTCTCTCTCAGGGAGATATCTGTACACTGACTGGTGTCTCTCAGTCCCTCTCTCAGGGAGATATCTGTACACTGACTGGTGTCTCTCAGTCCCTCTCTCTCAGGGAGATATCTGTACACTGACTGGTGTCTCTCAGTCCCCTCTCTCTCAGGGAGATATCTGTACACTGACTGGTGTCTCTCAGTCCCCTCTCTCAGGGAGATATCTGTACACTGACTGGTGTCTCTCAGTCCCCACTCTCTCAGGGAGATATCTGTACACTGACTGGTGTCTCTCAGTCCCCTCTCTCTCAGGGAGATATCTGTACACTGACTGGTGTCTCTCAGTCCCTCTCTCAGGGAGATATCTGTACACTGACTGGTGTCTCTCAGTCCCTCTCTCAGGGAGATATCTGTACACTGACTGGAGTCTCTCAGTCCCTCTCTCTCAGGGTGATATCTGCACACTGACTGGTGTCTCTCAGTCCCTCGCTCTCAGGGAAATATCTGTACACTGACTGGTGTCTCTCAGTCCCTCTCTCTCAGGGTGATATCTGTACACTGACTGGTGTCTCTCAGTCCCTCTCTCTCAGGGAGATATCTGTACACTGACTGGTGTCTCTCAGTCCCCTCTCTCTCAGGGAGATATCTGTACACTGACTGGTGTCTCTCAGTCCCTCTCTCAGGGAGATATCTGGACACTGACTGGTGTCTCTCAGTCCCCTCTCTCTCAGGGAGATATCTGTACACTGACTGGTGTCTCTCAGTCCCTCTCTCAGGGAGATATCTGTACACTGACTGGTGTCTCTCAGTCCCCTCTCTCAGGGAGATATCTGTACACTGACTGGAGTCTCTCAGTCCCTCTCTCTCAGGGTGATATCTGCACACTGACTGGTGTCTCTCAGTCCCTCGCTCTCAGGGAGATATCTGTACACTGACTGGTGTCTCTCAGTCCCTCTCTCTCTCAGGGAGATATCTGTACACTGACTGGTGTCTCTCAGTCCCCTCTCTCTCAGGGAGATATCTGTACACTGACTGGTGTCTCTCAGTCCCTCTCTCTCAGGGAGATATCTGTACACTGACTGGTGTCTCTCAGTCCCCTCTCTCTCAGGGAGATATCTGTACACTGACTGGTGTCTCTCAGTCCCCTCTCTCTCAGGGAGATATCTGTACACTGACTGGTGTCTCTCAGTCCCCTCTCTCTCAGGGAGATATCTGTACACTGACTGGTGTCTCTCAGTCCCCTCTCTCTCAGGGAGATATCTGTACAATGACTGGTGTCTCTCAGTCCCCTCTCTCTCAGGGTGATATCTGTACACTGACTGGTGTCTCTCAGTCCCCTCTCTCTCAGGGAGATATCTGTACACTGACTGGTGTCTCTCAGTCCCTCTCTCTCAGGGTGATATCTGTACACTGACTGGTGTCTCTCAGTCCCCTCTCTCTCAGGGAGATATCTGTACACTGACTGGTGTCTCTCAGTCCCCTCTCTCTCAGGGTGATATCTGTACACTGACTGGTGTCTCTCAGTCCCCTCTCTCTCAGGGAGATATCTGTACACTGACTGGTGTCTCTCAGTCCCCTCTCTCTCAGGGTGATATCTGTACACTGACTGGTGTCTCTCAGTCCCCCTCTCTCTCAGGGTGATATCTGTACACTGACTGGTGTCTCTCAGTCCCTCTCTCTCAGGGTGATATCTGTACACTGACTGGTGTCTCTCAGTCCCTCTCTCTCAGGGAGATATCTGTACACTGACTGGTGTCTCTCAGTCCCCTCTCTCTCAGGGAGATATCTGTACACTGACTGGTGTCTCTCAGTCCCCTCTCTCTCAGGGTGATATCTGTGCACTGACTGGTGTCTCACAGTCCCCTCTCTCTCAGGGAGATATCTGTACACTGACTGGTGTCTCTCAGTCCCCTCTCTCTCAGGGAGATATTTGTGTACTGACTGGTGTCTCTCAGTCCCCTCTCTCTCAGGGAGATATCTGTACACTGACTGGTGTCTCTCAGTCCCCCTCTCTCTCAGGGAGATATCTGTACACTGACTGGTGTCTCTCAGTCCCCTCTCTCTCAGGGTGATATCTGTACACTGACTGGTGTCTCTCAGTCCTCTCTCTCAGGGAGATATCTGTACACTGACTGGTGTCTCTCAGTCCCCTCTCTCTCAGGGAGATATCTGTACACTGACTGGTGTCTCTCAGTCCCCTCTCTCTCAGGGTGATATCTGTACACTGACTGGTGTCTCTCAGTCCCCTCTCTCTCAGGGTGATATCTGTACACTGACTGGTGTCTCTCAGTCCCCTCTCTCAGGGTGATATCTGTACACTGACTGGTGTCTCTCAGTCGCTCTCTCTCAGGGAGATATCTGTACACTGGCTGGTGTCTCTCAGTCCCTCTCTCTCTCACGGAGATATCTGTACACTGACTGGTGTCTCTCAGTCCCCTCTCTCTCAGGGAGATATCTGTACACTGACTGGTGTCTCTCAGTCCCCTCTCTCTCAGGGAGATATCTGTACACTGACTGGTGTCTCTCAGTCCCCTCTCTCTCAGGGAGATATCTGTACACTGACTGGTGTCTCTCAGTCCCTCTCTCTCAGGGTGATATCTGTACACTGACTGGTGTCTCTCAGTCCTCTCTCTCAGGGAGATATCTGTACACTGACTGGTGTCTCTCAGTCCCCTCTCTCTCAGGGTGATATCTGTACACTGACTGGTGTCTCTCAGTCCCTCTCTCTCAGGGTGATATCTGTACACTGACTGGTGTCTCTCAGTCCCTCTCTCTCAGGGAGATATCTGTACACTGACTGGTGTCTCTCAGTCCCCTCTCTCTCAGGGAGATATCTGTACACTGACTGGTGTCTCTCAGTCCCTCTCTCAGGGAGATATCTGGACACTGACTGGTGTCTCTCAGTCCCCTCTCTCTCAGGGAGATATCTGTACACTGACTGGTGTCTCTCAGTCCCTCTCTCAGGGAGATATCTGTACACTGACTGGTGTCTCTCAGTCCCCTCTCTCAGGGAGATATCTGTACACTGACTGGAGTCTCTCAGTCCCTCTCTCTCAGGGTGATATCTGCACACTGACTGGTGTCTCTCAGTCCCTCGCTCTCAGGGAGATATCTGTACACTGACTGGTGTCTCTCAGTCCCTCTCTCTCTCAGGGAGATATCTGTACACTGACTGGTGTCTCTCAGTCCCCTCTCTCTCAGGGAGATATCTGTACACTGACTGGTGTCTCTCAGTCCCTCTCTCTCAGGGAGATATCTGTACACTGACTGGTGTCTCTCAGTCCCCTCTCTCTCAGGGAGATATCTGTACACTGACTGGTGTCTCTCAGTCCCCTCTCTCTCAGGGAGATATCTGTACACTGACTGGTGTCTCTCAGTCCCCTCTCTCTCAGGGAGATATCTGTGCACTGACTGGTGTCTCTCAGTCCCCTCTCTCTCAGGGAGATATCTGTACAATGACTGGTGTCTCTCAGTCCCCTCTCTCTCAGGGTGATATCTGTACACTGACTGGTGTCTCTCAGTCCCCTCTCTCTCAGGGAGATATCTGTACACTGACTGGTGTCTCTCAGTCCCTCTCTCTCAGGGTGATATCTGTACACTGACTGGTGTCTCTCAGTCCCCTCTCTCTCAGGGAGATATCTGTACACTGACTGGTGTCTCTCAGTCCCCTCTCTCTCAGGGTGATATCTGTACACTGACTGGTGTCTCTCAGTCCCCTCTCTCTCAGGGAGATATCTGTACACTGACTGGTGTCTCTCAGTCCCCTCTCTCTCAGGGTGATATCTGTACACTGACTGGTGTCTCTCAGTCCCCCTCTCTCTCAGGGTGATATCTGTACACTGACTGGTGTCTCTCAGTCCCTCTCTCTCAGGGTGATATCTGTACACTGACTGGTGTCTCTCAGTCCCTCTCTCTCAGGGAGATATCTGTACACTGACTGGTGTCTCTCAGTCCCCTCTCTCTCAGGGAGATATCTGTACACTGACTGGTGTCTCTCAGTCCCCTCTCTCTCAGGGTGATATCTGTGCACTGACTGGTGTCTCACAGTCCCCTCTCTCTCAGGGAGATATCTGTACACTGACTGGTGTCTCTCAGTCCCCTCTCTCTCAGGGAGATATTTGTGTACTGACTGGTGTCTCTCAGTCCCCTCTCTCTCAGGGAGATATCTGTACACTGACTGGTGTCTCTCAGTCCCCCTCTCTCTCAGGGAGATATCTGTACACTGACTGGTGTCTCTCAGTCCCCTCTCTCTCAGGGTGATATCTGTACACTGACTGGTGTCTCTCAGTCCTCTCTCTCAGGGAGATATCTGTACACTGACTGGTGTCTCTCAGTCCCCTCTCTCTCAGGGAGATATCTGTACACTGACTGGTGTCTCTCAGTCCCCTCTCTCTCAGGGTGATATCTGTACACTGACTGGTGTCTCTCAGTCCCCTCTCTCTCAGGGTGATATCTGTACACTGACTGGTGTCTCTCAGTCCCCTCTCTCAGGGTGATATCTGTACACTGACTGGTGTCTCTCAGTCGCTCTCTCTCAGGGAGATATCTGTACACTGGCTGGTGTCTCTCAGTCCCTCTCTCTCTCACGGAGATATCTGTACACTGACTGGTGTCTCTCAGTCCCCTCTCTCTCAGGGAGATATCTGTACACTGACTGGTGTCTCTCAGTCCCCTCTCTCTCAGGGAGATATCTGTACACTGACTGGTGTCTCTCAGTCCCCTCTCTCTCAGGGAGATATCTGTACACTGACTGGTGTCTCTCAGTCCCTCTCTCTCAGGGTGATATCTGTACACTGACTGGTGTCTCTCAGTCCTCTCTCTCAGGGAGATATCTGTACACTGACTGGTGTCTCTCAGTCCCCTCTCTCTCAGGGTGATATCTGTACACTGACTGGTGTCTCTCAGTCGCTCTCTCTCAGGGTGATATCCGTACCCTGACTGGTGTCTCTCAGTCCCCTCTCTCTCAGGGTGATATCTGTACACTGACTGGTGTCTCTCAGTCCCCCTCTCTCTCAGGGTGATATCTGTACAGTGACTGGTGTCTCTCAGTCCCCTCTCTCTCAGGGAGATATCTGTACACTGACTGGTGTCTCTCAGTCCCCTCTCTCTCAGGGTGATATCTGTACACTGACTGGTGTCTCACTGTTCCCTCTCTCTCAGGGAGATATCTGTACACTGACTGGTGTCTCTCAGTCCCCTCTCTCTCAGGGAGATATCTGTGCACTGACTGGTGTCTCTCAGTCCCCTCTCTCTCAGGGAGATATCTGAACACTGACTGGTGTCTCTCAGTCCCCTCTCTCTCAGGGTGATATCTGTACACTGACTGGTGTCTCTCAGTCACCTCTCTCAGGGTGATATCTGTACACTGACTGGTGTCTCTCAGTCGCTCTCTCTCAGGGAGATATCTGTACACTGGCTGGTGTCTCTCAGTCCCCTCTCTCTCAGGGAGATATCTGTACACTGACTGGTGTCTCTCAGTCCCCTCTCTCTCAGGGAGATATCTGTACACTGACTGGTGTCTCAGTCCCCTCTCTCTCAGGGAGATATCTGTACACTGACTGGTGTCTCTCAGTCCCCTCTCTCTCAGGGAGATATCTGTACACTGACTGGTGTCTCTCAGTCCCCTCTCTCTCAGGGAGATATCTGTACACTGACTGGTGTCTCTCAGTCCCTCTCTCAGGGAGATATCTGTCCACTGACTGGTGTCTCTCAGTCCCCTCTCTCTCAGGGAGATATCTGTACACTGACTGGTGTCTCTCAGTCCCTCTCTCAGGGAG
The DNA here is from genome assembly GCF_035084215.1 of Heptranchias perlo. Classification (NCBI taxonomy): domain Eukaryota; kingdom Metazoa; phylum Chordata; class Chondrichthyes; order Hexanchiformes; family Hexanchidae; genus Heptranchias; species Heptranchias perlo. The sequence goes on along the minus strand of NW_027139703.1, from coordinate 19,370 downwards.
ATATCTGTACACTGACTGGTGTCTCTCAATCCCCTCTCTCAGAGGGAGATATCTGTGCACTGACTGGTGTCTCTCAGTCCCCTCTCTCTCAGGGAGATATCTGTACACTGACTGGTGTCTCTCAGTCCCTCTCTCTCAGGGAGATATCTGTACACTGACTGGTGTCTCTCAGTCCCTCTCTCTCAGGGTGATATCTGCACACTGACTGGTGTCTCTCAGTCCCCTCTCTCTCAGGGAGGTATCTGTACACTGACTGGTGTCTCTCAGTCCCCTCTCTCTCAGGGAGATATCTGTACACTGACTGGTGTCTCTCAGTCCCCTCTCTCTCAGGGAGGTATCTGTACACTGACTGGTGTCTCTCAGTCCCTCTCTCTCAGGGTGATATCTGCACACTGACTGGTGTCTCTCAGTCCCCTCTCTCTCAGGGAGGTATCTGTACACTGACTGGTGTCTCTCAGTCCCCTCTCTCTCAGGGAGATATCTGTACACTGACTGGTGTCTCTCAGTCCCCTCTCTCTCAGGGAGGTATCTGTACACTGACTGGTGTCTCTCAGTCCCCTCTCTTTCAGGGAGATATCTGTACACTGACTGGTGTCTCTCAGTCCCTCTCTCTCAGGGAGATATCTGTACACTGACTGGTGTCTCTCAGTCCCCTCTCTCTCAGGGAGATATCTGTACACTGACTGGTGTCTCTCAGTCCCTCTCTCTCAGGGAGATATCTGTACACTGACGGGTGTCTCTCAGTCCCCTCTCTCTCAGGGAGATATCTGTACAATGACTGGTGTCTCTCAGTCCCCTGTCTCTCAGGGTGATATCTGTACACTGACTGGTGTCTCTCAGTCCCCTCTCTCTCAGGGAGATATCTGTACACTGACTGGTGTCTCTCAGTCCCTCTCTCTCAGGGTGATATCTGTACACTGACTGGTGTCTCTCAGTCCCTCTCTCTCAGGGTGATATCTGTACACTGACTGGTGTCTCTCAGTCGCCTCTCTCTCAGGGAGATATCTGTACACTGACTGGTGTCTCTCAGTCCCCTCTCTCTCAGGGAGATATCTGTACACTGACTGGTGTCTCTCAGTCCCCTCTCTCTCAGGGTGATATCTGTACACTGACTGGTGTCTCTCAGTCCCCTCTCTCTCAGGGAGATATCTGTACACTGACTGGTGTCTCTCAGTCCCCTCTCTCAGGGAGATATCTGTGCACTGACTGGTGTCTCTCAGTCCCCTCTCTCTCAGGGTGATATCTGTACACTGACTGGTGTCTCTCAGTCCCCTCTCTCTCAGGGAGATATCTGTACACTGACTGGTGTCTCTCAGTCCCTCTCTCTCAGGGTGATATCTGTACACTGACTGGTGTCTCTCAGTCCCCTCTCTCTCAGGGTGATATCTGCACACTGACTGGTGTCTCTCAGTCCCCTCTCTCTCAGGGAGATATCTGTACACTGACTGGTGTCTCTCAGTCCCCTCTCTCTCAGGGTGATATCTGTACACTGACTGGTGTCTCTCAGTCCCCTCTCTCTCTCAGGGTGATATCTGTACACTGACTGGTGTCTCTCAGTCCCCTCTCTCTCTCAGGGAGATATCTGTACACTGACTGGTGTCTCTCAGTCCCCTCTCTCTCAGGGAGATATCTGTACACTGACTGGTGTCTCTCAGTCCCTCTCTCTCAGAGTGATATCTGTACACTGACTGGTGTCTCTCAGTCCCTCTCTCTCAGAGTGATATCTGTACACTGACTGGTGTCTCTCAGTCCCCTCTCTCTCTCAGGGTGATATCTGTACACTGACTGGTGTCTCTCAGTCCCCTCTCTCTCATGGAGATATCTGTACACTGACTAGTGTCCCTCTGTCCCCTCTCTCTCAGGGTGATATCTGTACACTGACTGGTGACTCTCAGTCCCTCTCTCTCAGGGAGATATCTGTACACTGACTGGTGTCTCTCAGTCCCCCTCTCTCTCAGGGAGATATCTGTACACTGACTGGTGTCTCAGTCCCCCTCTCTCTCAGGGAGATATCTGTACACTGACTGGTGTCTCTCAGTCCCTCTCTCTCAGGGAGATATCTGTACACTGACTGGTGTCTCAGTCCCCCTCTCTCTCAGGGAGATATCTGTACACTGACTGGTGTCTCTCAGTCCCTCTCTCTCAGGGTGATATCTGTACACTAACTGGTGTCTCTCAATCCCTCTCTCTCAGGGAGATATCTGTACACTGACTGGTGTCTCTCAGTCCCCCTCTCTCTCAGGGAGATATCTGTACACTGACTGGTGTCTCTCAGTCCCTCTCTCTCAGGGAGATATCTGTACACTGACTGGTGTCTCAGTCCCCCTCTCTCTCAGGGAGATATCTGTACACTGACTGGTGTCTCTCAGTCCCTCTCTCTCAGGGAGATATCTGTACACTGACTGGTGTCTCTCAGTCCCCTCTCTCTCAGGGTGATATCTGTACACTGACTGGTGTCTCTCAGTCCTCTCTCTCAGGGTGATATCTGTACACTGACTGGTGTCTCTCAGTCCCCTCTCTCTCAGGGAGATATCTGTACACTGACTGGTGTCTCTCAGTCCCCCTCTCTCTCAGGGAGATATCTGTACACTGACTGGTGTCTCAGTCCCCCTCTCTCTCAGGGAGATATCTGTACACTGACTGGTGTCTCTCAGTCCCTCTCTTTCTCAGGGAGATATCTGTACACTGACTGGTGTCTCTCAATCCCCCCTCTCTCAGGGTGATATCTGTACACTGACTGGTGTCTCTCAGTCCTCTCTCTCAGGGTGATATCTGTACACTGACTGGTGTCTCTCAGTCCCCTCTCTCTCAGGGAGATATCTGTACACTGACTGGTGTCTCTCAGTCCCCTCTCTCTCAGGGTGATATCTGTACACTGACTGGTGTCTCTCAGTCCCCTCTCTCTCAGGGAGATATCTGTACACTGACTGGTGTCTCTCAGTCCCTCTCTCAGGGTGATATCTGTACACTGACTGGTGTCTCTCAGTCCCTCTCTCAGGGTGATATCTGTACACTGACTGGTGTCTCTCAGTCCCCTCGCTCTCAGGGTGATATCTGTACACTGACTGGTGTCTCTCAGTCCCCTCTCTCTCAGGGTGATATCTGTACACTGACTGGTGTCTCTCAGTCCCCTCTCTCTCAGGGTGATATCTATACACTGACTGGTGTCTCTCAGTCCCCTCTCTCTCAGGGTGATATCTGTACACTGACTGGTGTCTCTCAGTCCCCTCTCTCTCAGGGTGATATCTGTACACTGACTGGTGTCTCTCAGTCCTCTCTCTCTCAGGGTGATATCTGTACACTGACTGGTGTCTCTCAGTCCCCTCTCTCTCAGGGAGATATCTGTACACTGACTGGTGTCTCTCAGTCCTCTCTCTCAGGGTGATATCTGTACACTGACTGGTGTCTCTCAGTCCCCTCTCTCTCAGGGTGAAATATGTACACTGACTGGTGTCTCTCAGTCCCCTCTCTCTCAGGGAGATATCTGTACACTGACTGGTGTCTCTCAGTCCCCTCTCTCTCAGGGAGATATCTGTACACTGACTGGTGTCTCTCAGTCCCTCTCTCTCAGGGTGATATCTGTACACTGACTGGTGTCTCTCAGTCCCCTCTCTCTCAGGGTGATATCTGTACACTGACTGGTGTCTCTCAGTCCTCTCTCTCTCAGGGTGATATCTGTACACTGACTGGTGTCTCTCAGTCCCCTCTCTCTCAGGGAGATATCTGTACACTGACTGGTGTCACTCAGTCCTCTCTCTCAGGGTGATATCTGTACACTGACTGGTGTCTCTCAGTCCCCTCTCTCTCAGGGTGAAATATGTACACTGACTGGTGTCTCTCAGTCCCCTCTCTCTCAGGGAGATATCTGTACACTGACTGGTGTCTCTCAGTCCCCTCTCTCTCAGGGAGATATCTGTACACTGACTGGTGTCTCTCAGTCCCTCTCTCTCAGGGTGATATCTGTACACTGACTGGTGTCTCTCAATCCCCCCTCTCTCAGGGTGATATCTGTACACTGACTGGTGTCTCTCAGTCCCCTCTCTCTCAGGGAGATATCTGTACACTGACTGGTGTCTCTCAGTCCCCTCTCTCTCAGGGAGATATCTGTACACTGACTGGTGTCTCTCAGTCCCCTCTCTCTCAGGGAGATATCTGTACACTGACTGGTGTCTCTCAGTCCCTCTCTCTCAGGGAGATATCTGTACACTGACTGGTGTCTCTCAGTCCCTCTCTCTCAGGGTGATATCTGCACACTGACTGGTGTCTCTCAGTCCCTCTCTCTCTCAGGGAGGTATCTGTACACTGACTGGTGTCTCTCAGTCCCCTCTCTCTCAGGGAGATATCTGTACACTGACTGGTGTCTCTCAGTCCCTCTCTCTCAGGGAGATATCTGTACACTGACTGGTGTCTCTCAGTCCCCTCTCTCTCAGGGAGATATCTGTACACTGACTGGTGTCTCTCAGTCCCCTCTCTCTCAGGGAGATATCTGTACACTGACTGGTGTCTCTCAGCCCCCCTCTCACTCAGGGAGATATCTGTACACTGACTGGTGTCTCAGTCCCCCTCTCTCTCAGGGAGATATCTGTACACTGACTGGTGTCTCTCAGTCCCTCTCTCTCTCAGGGAGATATCTGTACACTGACTGGTGTCTCTCAATCCCCCCTCTCTCAGGGTGATATCTGTACACTGACTGGTGTCTCTCAGTCCTCTCTCTCAGGGTGATATCTGTACACTGACTGGTGTCTCTCAGTCCCCTCTCACTCAGGGAGATATCTGTACACTGACTGGTGTCTCTCAGTCCCCTCTCTCTCAGGGAGATATCTGTGCACTGACTGGTGTCTCTCAGTCCCCTCTCTCTCAGGGAGATATCTGTACAATGACTGGTGTCTCTCAGTCCCCTGTCTCTCAGGGTGATATCTGTACACTGACTGGTGTCTCTCAGTCCCCTCTCTCTCAGGGAGATATCTGTACACTGACTGGTGTCTCTCAGTCCCCTCTCTCTCAGGGAGATATCTGTACACTGACTGGTGTCTCTCAGTCCCTCTCTCTCAGGGAGATATCAGTACACTGACTGGTGTCTCTCAGTCCCCTCTCTCTCAGGGAGATATCTGTGCACTGACTGGTGTCTCTCAGTCCCCTCTCTCTCAGGGTGATATCTGTACACTGACTGGTGTCTCTCAGTCCCCTCTCTCTCAGGGTGATATCTGTACACTGACTGGTGTCTCTCAGTCCCTCTCTCTCAGGGAGATATCTGTACACTGACTGGTGTCTCAGTCCCCCTCTCTCTCAGGGAGATATCTGTACACTGACTGGTGTCTCTCAGTCCCTCTCTCTCAGGGTGATATCTGTACACTGACTGGTGTCTCTCAATCCCTCTCTCTCAGGGAGATATCTGTACACTGACTGGTGTCTCTCAGTCCCCCTCTCTCTCAGGGAGATATCTGTACACTGACTGGTGTCTCTCAGTCCCTCTCTCTCAGGGAGATATCTGTACACTGACTGGTGTCTCAGTCCCCCTCTCTCTCAGGGAGATATCTGTACACTGACTGGTGTCTCTCAGTCCCTCTCTCTCAGGGAGATATCTGTACACTGACTGGTGTCTCTCAGTCCCCTCTCTCTCAGGGTGATATCTGTACACTGACTGGTGTCTCTCAGTCCTCTCTCTCAGGGTGATATCTGTACACTGACTGGTGTCTCTCAGTCCGCTCTCTCTCAGGGAGATATCTGTACACTGACTGGTGTCTCTCAGTCCCCCTCTCTCTCAGGGAGATATCTGTACAATGACTGGTGTCTCTCAGTCCTCTCTCTCAGGGTGATATCTGTACACTGACTGGTGTCTCTCAATCCCTCTCTCTCAGGGAGATATCTGTACACTGACTGGTGTCTCTCAGTCCCCCTCTCTCTCAGGGAGATATCTGTACACTGACTGGTGTCTCTCAGTCCCTCTCTCTCAGGGAGATATCTGTACACTGACTGGTGTCTCAGTCCCCCTCTCTCTCAGGGAGATATCTGTACACTGACTGGTGTCTCTCAGTCCCTCTCTCTCAGGGAGATATCTGTACACTGACTGGTGTCTCTCAGTCCCCTCTCTCTCAGGGAGATATCTGGACACTGACTGGTGTCTCTCAGTCCTCTCTCTCAGGGTGATATCTGTACACTGACTGGTGTCTCTCAGTCCCCTCTCTCTCAGGGAGATATCTGTACACTGACTGGTGTCTCTCAGTCCCCCTCTCTCTCAGGGTGATATCTGTACACTGACTGGTGTCTCAGTCCCCCTCTCTCTCAGGGAGATATCTGTACACTGACTGGTGTCTCTCAGTCCCTCTCTCTCTCAGGGAGATATCTGTACACTGACTGGTGTCTCTCAATCCCCCCTCTCTCAGGGTGATATCTGTACACTGACTGGTGTCTCTCAGTCCTCTCTCTCAGGGTGATATCTGTACACTGACTGGTGTCTCTCAGTCCCCTCTCTCTCAGGGAGATATCTGTACACTGACTGGTGTCTCTCAGTCCCCTCTCTCTCAGGGTGATATCTGTACACTGACTGGTGTCTCTCAGTCCCCTCTCTCTCAGGGAGATATCTGTACACTGACTGGTGTCTCTCAGTCCCTCTCTCAGGGTGATATCTGTACACTGACTGGTGTCTCTCAGTCCCTCTCTCAGGGTGATATCTGTACACTGACTGGTGTCTCTCAGTCCCCTCGCTCTCAGGGTGATATCTGTACACTGACTGGTGTCTCTCAGTCCCCTCTCTCTCAGGGTGATATCTGTACACTGACTGGTGTCTCTCAGTCCCCTCTCTCTCAGGGTGATATCTGTACACTGACTGGTGTCTCTCAGTCCCCTCTCTCTCAGGGTGATATCTGTACACTGACTGGTGTCTCTCAGTCCCCTCTCTCTCAGGGTGATATCTGTACACTGACTGGTGTCTCTCAGTCCTCTCTCTCTCAGGGTGATATCTGTACACTGACTGGTGTCTCTCAGTCCCCTCTCTCTCAGGGAGATATCTGTACACTGACTGGTGTCTCTCAGTCCTCTCTCTCAGGGTGATATCTGTACACTGACTGGTGTCTCTCAGTCCCCTCTCTCTCAGGGTGAAATATGTACACTGACTGGTGTCTCTCAGTCCCCTCTCTCTCAGGGAGATATCTGTACACTGACTGGTGTCTCTCAGTCCCCTCTCTCTCAGGGAGATATCTGTACACTGACTGGTGTCTCTCAGTCCCTCTCTCTCAGGGTGATATCTGTACACTGACTGGTGTCTCTCAATCCCCCCTCTCTCAGGGTGATATCTGCACACTGACTGGTGTCTCTCAGTCCCCTCTCTCTCAGGGAGATATCTGTACACTGACTGGTGTCTCTCAGTCCCCTCTCTCTCAGGGAGATATCTGTACACTGACTGGTGTCTCTCAGTCTCTCTCTCTCAGGGAGATAATCTGTACACTGACTGGTGTCTCTCAGTCCCTCTCTCTCAGGGTGATATCTGCACACTGACTGGTGTCTCTCAGTCCCTCTCTCTCAGGGAGATATCTGTACACTGACTGGTGTCTCTCAGTCCCCTCTCTCTCAGGCAGGTATCTGTACACTGACTGGTGTCTCTCAGTCCCCTCTCTCTCAGGGAGATATCTGTACACTGACTGGTGTCTCTCAGTCCCTCTCTCTCAGGGAGATATCTGTACACTGACTGGTGTCTCTCAGTCCCCTGTCTCTCAGGGAGATATCTGTACACTGACTGGTGTCTCTCAGTCCCTCTCTCTCAGGGAGATATCTGTACACTGACTGGTGTCTCTCAGTCCCCTCTCTCTCAGGGAGATATCTGTACAATGACTGGTGTCTCTCAGTCCCCTGTCTCTCAGGGTGATATCTGTACACTGACTGGTGTCTCTCAGTCCCCTCTCTCTCAGGGAGATATCTGTACACTGACTGGTGTCTCTCAGTCCCCTCTCTCTCAGGGAGATATCTGTACACTGACTGGTGTCTCTCAGTCCCCTCTCTCTCAGGGTGATATCTGTACACTGACTGGTGTCTCTCAGTCCCTCTCTCTCAGGGAGATATCTGTACACTGACTGGTGTCTCTCAGTCCCTCTCTCTCAGGGTGATATCTGTACACTGACTGGTGTCTCTCAGTCGCCTCTCTCTCAGGGAGATATCTGTACACTGACTGGTGTCTCTCAGTCCCCTCTCTCTCTCAGGGTGATATCTGTACACTGACTGGTGTCTCTCAGTCCCCTCTCTCTCAGGGAGATATCTGTGCACTGACTGGTGTCTCTCAGTCCCTCTCTCTCAGAGTGATATCTGTACACTGACTGGTGTCTCTCAGTCCCTCTCTCTCAGAGTGATATCTGTACACTGACTGGTGTCTCTCAGTCCCCTCTCTCTCTCAGGGTGATATCTGTACACTGACTGGTGTCTCTCAGTCCCCTCTCTCTCATGGAGATATCTGTACACTGACTAGTGTCCCTCTGTCCCCTCTCTCTCAGGGTGATATCTGTACACTGACTGGTGTCTCTCAGTCCCTCTCTCTCAGGGAGATATCTGTACACTGACTGGTGTCTCTCAGTCCCCCTCTCTCTCAGGGAGATATCTGTACACTGACTGGTGTCTCAGTCCCCCTCTCTCTCAGGGAGATATCTGTACACTGACTGGTGTCTCTCAGTCCCTCTCTCTCAGGGAGATATCTGTACACTGACTGGTGTCTCAGTCCCCCCTCTCTCTCAGGGAGATATCTGTACACTGACTGGTGTCTCTCAGTCCCTCTCTCTCAGGGTGATATCTGTACACTGACTGGTGTCTCTCAATCCCCCCTCTCTCAGGGTGATATCTGTACACTGACTGGTGTCTCTCAGTCCTCTCTCTCAGGGTGATATCTGTACACTGACTGGTGTCTCTCAGTCCCTCTCTCTCAGGGAGATATCTGTACACTGACTGGTGTCTCTCAGTCCCTCTCTCTCAGGGAGATATCTGTACACTGACTGGTGTCTCAGTCCCCCTCTCTCTCAGGGAGATATCTGTACACTGACTGGTGTCTCTCAGTCCCTCTCTCTCAGGGAGATATCTGTACACTGACTGGTGTCTCTCAGTCCCCTCTCTCTCAGGGTGATATCTGTACACTGACTGGTGTCTCTCAGTCCTCTCTCTCAGGGTGATATCTGTACACTGACTGTTGTCTCTCAGTCCCCTCTCTCTCAGGGAGATATCTGTACACTGACTGGTGTCTCTCAGTCCCCCTCTCTCTCAGGGAGATATCTGTACACTGACTGGTGTCTCAGTCCCCCTCTCTCTCAGGGAGATATCTGTACACTGACTGGTGTCTCTCAGTCCCTCTCTTTCTCAGGGAGATATCTGTACACTGACTGGTGTCTCTCAATCCCCCCTCTCTCAGGGTGATATCTGTACACTGACTGGTGTCTCTCAGTCCTCTCTCTCAGGGTGATATCTGTACACTGACTGGTGTCTCTCAGTCCCCTCTCTCTCAGGGAGATATCTGTACACTGACTGGTGTCTCTCAGTCCCCTCTCTCTCAGGGTGATATCTGTACACTGACTGGTGTCTCTCAGTCCCCTCTCTCTCAGGGAGATATCTGTACACTGACTGGTGTCTCTCAGTCCCTCTCTCAGGGTGATATCTGTACACTGACTGGTGTCTCTCAGTCCCTCTCTCAGGGTGATATCTGTACACTGACTGGTGTCTCTCAGTCCCCTCGCTCTCAGGGTGATATCTGTACACTGACTGGTGTCTCTCAGTCCCCTCTCTCTCAGGGTGATATCTGTACACTGACTGGTGTCTCTCAGTCCCCTCTCTCTCAGGGTGATATCTATACACTGACTGGTGTCTCTCAGTCCCCTCTCTCTCAGGGTGATATCTGTACACTGACTGGTGTCTCTCAGTCCCTCTCTCTCAGGGAGATATCTGTACACTGACTGGTGTCTCTCAGTCCCCTCTCTCTCAGGGAGATATCTGTACAATGACTGGTGTCTCTCAGTCCCCTGTCACTCAGGGTGATATCTGTACACTGACTGGTGTCTCTCAGTCCCCTCTCTCTCAGGGAGATATCTGTACACTGACTGGTGTCTCTCAGTCCCCTCTCTCTCAGGGAGATATCTGTACACTGACTGGTGTCTCTCAGTCCCTCTCTCTCAGGGTGATATCTGTACACTGACTGGTGTCTCTCAGTCCCTCTCTCTCAGGGAGATATCTGTACACTGACTGGTGTCTCTCAGTCCCTCTCTCTCAGGGTGATATCTGTACACTGACTGGTGTCTCTCAGTCGCCTCTCTCTCAGGGAGATATCTGTACACTGACTGGTGTCTCTCAGTCCCCTCTCTCTCTCAGGGTGATATCTGTACACTGACTGGTGTCTCTCAGTCCCCTCTCTCTCAGGGAGATATCTGTGCACTGACTGGTGTCTCTCAGTCCCTCTCTCTCAGAGTGATATCTGTACACTGACTGGTGTCTCTCAGTCCCTCTCTCTCAGAGTGATATCTGTACACTGACTGGTGTCTCTCAGTCCCCTCTCTCTCTCAGGGTGATATCTGTACACTGACTGGTGTCTCTCAGTCCCCTCTCTCTCATGGAGATATCTGTACACTGACTAGTGTCCCTCTGTCCCCTCTCTCTCAGGGTGATATCTGTACACTGACTGGTGTCTCTCAGTCCCTCTCTCTCAGGGAGATATCTGTACACTGACTGGTGTCTCTCAGTCCCCCTCTCTCTCAGGGAGATATCTGTACACTGACTGGTGTCTCAGTCCCCCTCTCTCTCAGGGAGATATCTGTACACTGACTGGTGTCTCTCAGTCCCTCTCTCTCAGGGAGATATCTGTACACTGACTGGTGTCTCAGTCCCCCTCTCTCTCAGGGAGATATCTGTACACTGACTGGTGTCTCTCAGTCCCTCTCTCTCAGGGTGATATCTGTACACTGACTGGTGTCTCTCAATCCCCCCTCTCTCAGGGTGATATCTGTACACTGACTGGTGTCTCTCAGTCCTCTCTCTCAGGGTGATATCTGTACACTGACTGGTGTCTCTCAGTCCCTCTCTCTCAGGGAGATATCTGTACACTGACTGGTGTCTCTCAGTCCCTCTCTCTCAGGGAGATATCTGTACACTGACTGGTGTCTCAGTCCCCCTCTCTCTCAGGGAGATATCTGTACACTGACTGGTGTCTCTCAGTCCCTCTCTCTCAGGGAGATATCTGTACACTGACTGGTGTCTCTCAGTCCCCTCTCTCTCAGGGTGATATCTGTACACTGACTGGTGTCTCTCAGTCCTCTCTCTCAGGGTGATATCTGTACACTGAATGGTGTCTCTCAGTCCCCTCTCTCTCAGGGAGATATCTGTACACTGACTGGTGTCTCTCAGTCCCCCTCTCTCTCAGGGAGATATCTGTACACTGACTGGTGTCTCAGTCCCCCTCTCTCTCAGGGAGATATCTGTACACTGACTGGTGTCTCTCAGTCCCTCTCTTCTCAGGGAGATATCTGTACACTGACTGGTGTCTCTCAATCCCCCCTCTCTCAGGGTGATATCTGTACACTGACTGGTGTCTCTCAGTCCTCTCTCTCAGGGTGATATCTGTACACTGACTGGTGTCTCTCAGTCCCCTCTCTCTCAGGGAGATATCTGTACACTGACTGGTGTCTCTCAGTCCCCTCTCTCTCAGGGTGATATCTGTACACTGACTGGTGTCTCTCAGTCCCCTCTCTCTCAGGGAGATATCTGTACACTGACTGGTGTCTCTCAGTCCCTCTCTCAGGGTGATATCTGTACACTGACTGGTGTCTCTCAGTCCCTCTCTCAGGGTGATATCTGTACACTGACTGGTGTCTCTCAGTCCCCTCGCTCTCAGGGTGATATCTGTACACTGACTGGTGTCTCTCAGTCCCCTCTCTCTCAGGGTGATATCTGTACACTGACTGGTGTCTCTCAGTCCCCTCTCGCTCAGGGTGATATCCAAACACTGACTGGTGTCTCTCAGTCCCCTCTCTCTCAGGGTGATATCTGTACACTGACTGGTGTCTCTCAGTCCCCTCTCTCTCAGGGTGATATCTGTACACTGACTGGTGTCTCTCAGTCCTCTCTCTCTCAGGGTGATATCTGTACACTGACTGGTGTCTCTCAGTCCCCTCTCTCTCAGGGAGATATCTGTACACTGACTGGTGTCTCTCAGTCCTCTCTCTCAGGGTGATATCTGTACACTGACTGGTGTCTCTCAGTCCCCTCTCTCTCAGGGTGAAATATGTACACTGACTGGTGTCTCTCAGTCCCCTCTCTCTCAGGGAGATATCTGTACACTGACTGGTGTCTCTCAGTCCCCTCTCTCTCAGGGAGATATCTGTACACTGACTGGTGTCTCTCAGTCCCTCTCTCTCAGGGTGATATCTGTACACTGACTGGTGTCTCTCAATCCCCCCTCTCTCAGGGTGATATCTGTACACTGACTGGTGTCTCTCAGTCCCCTCTCTCTCAGGGAGATATCTGTACACTGACTGGTGTCTCTCAGTCCCCTCTCTCTCAGGGAGATATCTGTACACTGACTGGTGTCTCTCAGTCCCCTCTCTCTCAGGGAGATATCTGTACACTGACTGGTGTCTCTCAGTCCCCTCTCTCTCAGGGAGATATCTGTACACTGACTGGTGTCTCTCAGTCCCTCTCTCTCAGGGTGATATCTGCACACTGACTGGTGTCTCTCAGTCCCTCTCTCTCTCAGGGAGGTATCTGTACACTGACTGGTGTCTCTCAGTCCCCTCTCTCTCAGGGAGATATCTGTACACTGACTGGTGTCTCTCAGTCCCTCTCTCTCAGGGAGATATCTGTACACTGACTGGTGTCTCTCAGTCCCCTCTCTCTCAGGGAGATATCTGTACACTGACTGGTGTCTCTCAGTCCCCTCTCTCTCAGGGAGATATCTGTACACTGACTGGTGTCTCTCAGCCCCCCTCTCACTCAGGGAGATATCTGTACACTGACTGGTGTCTCTCAGTCCCCTCTCTCTCAGGGAGATATCTGTACACTGACTGGTGTCTCTCAGTCCCCTCTCTCTCTCAGGGAGATATCTGTACACTGACTGGTGTCTCTCAGTCCCCCCTCTCTCAGGGTGATATCTGTACACTGACTGGTGTCTCTCAGTCCCTCTCTCTCAGGGTGATATCTGTACACTGACTGGTGTCTCTCAGTCCCCTCTCACTCAGGGAGATATCTGTACACTGACTGGTGTCTCTCAGTCCCCTCTCTCTCAGGGAGATATCTGTGCACTGACTGGTGTCTCTCAGTCCCCTCTCTCTCAGGGAGATATCTGTACAATGACTGGTGTCTCTCAGTCCCCTGTCTCTCAGGGTGATATCTGTACACTGACTGGTGTCTCTCAGTCCCCTCTCTCTCAGGGAGATATCTGTACACTGACTGGTGTCTCTCAGTCCCCTCTCTCTCAGGGAGATATCTGTACACTGACTGGTGTCTCTCAGTCCCTCTCTCTCAGGGAGATATCAGTACACTGACTGGTGTCTCTCAGTCCCCTCTCTCTCAGGGAGATATCTGTGCACTGACTGGTGTCTCTCAGTCCCCTCTCTCTCAGGGTGATATCTGTACACTGACTGGTGTCTCTCAGTCCCCTCTCTCTCAGGGTGATATCTGTACACTGACTGGTGTCTCTCAGTCCCTCTCTCTCAGGGAGATATCTGTACACTGACTGGTGTCTCAGTCCCCTCTCTCTCAGGGAGATATCTGTACACTGACTGGTGTCTCTCAGTCCCTCTCTCTCAGGGTGATATCTGTACACTGACTGGTGTCTCTCAATCCCTCTCTCTCAGGGAGATATCTGTACACTGACTGGTGTCTCTCAGTCCCCCTCTCTCTCAGGGAGATATCTGTACACTGACTGGTGTCTCTCAGTCCCTCTCTCTCAGGGAGATATCTGTACACTGACTGGTGTCTCAGTCCCCCTCTCTCTCAGGGAGATATCTGTACACTGACTGGTGTCTCTCAGTCCCTCTCTCTCAGGGAGATATCTGTACACTGACTGGTGTCTCTCAGTCCCCTCTCTCTCAGGGTGATATCTGTACACTGACTGGTGTCTCTCAGTCCTCTCTCTCAGGGTGATATCTGTACACTGACTGGTGTCTCTCAGTCCGCTCTCTCTCAGGGAGATATCTGTACACTGACTGGTGTCTCTCAGTCCCCCTCTCTCTCAGGGAGATATCTGTACACTGACTGGTGTCTCTCAGTCCTCTCTCTCAGGGTGATATCTGTACACTGACTGGTGTCTCTCATCCCCTCTCTCTCAGGGAGATATCTGTACACTGACTGGTGTCTCTCAGTCCCCCTCTCTCTCAGGGAGATATCTGTACACTGACTGGTGTCTCTCAGTCCCTCTCTCTCAGGGAGATATCTGTACACTGACTGGTGTCTCAGTCCCCCTCTCTCTCAGGGAGATATCTGTACACTGACTGGTGTCTCTCAGTCCCTCTCTCTCAGGGAGATATCTGTACACTGACTGGTGTCTCTCAGTCCCCTCTCTCTCAGGGAGATATCTGTACACTGACTGGTGTCTCTCAGTCCTCTCTCTCAGGGTGATATCTGTACACTGACTGGTGTCTCTCAGTCCCCTCTCTCTCAGGGAGATATCTGTACACTGACTGGTGTCTCTCAGTCCCCCTCTCTCTCAGGGTGATATCTGTACACTGACTGGTGTCTCAGTCCCCCTCTCTCTCAGGGAGATATCTGTACACTGACTGGTGTCTCTCAGTCCCTCTCTCTCTCAGGGAGATATCTGTACACTGACTGGTGTCTCTCAATCCCCTCTCTCTCAGGGTGATATCTGTACACTGACTGGTGTCTCTCAGTCCTCTCTCTCAGGGTGATATCTGTACACTGACTGGTGTCTCTCAGTCCCCTCTCTCTCAGGGAGATATCTGTACACTGACTGGTGTCTCTCAGTCCCCTCTCTCTCAGGGTGATATCTGTACACTGACTGGTGTCTCTCAGTCCCCTCTCTCTCAGGGAGATATCTGTACACTGACTGGTGTCTCTCAGTCCCTCTCTCAGGGTGATATCTGTACACTGACTGGTGTCTCTCAGTCCCCTCTCTCAGGGTGATATCTGTACACTGACTGGTGTCTCTCAGTCCCCTCGCTCTCAGGGTGATATCTGTACACTGACTGGTGTCTCTCAGTCCCCTCTCTCTCAGGGTGATATCTGTACACTGACTGGTGTCTCTCAGTCCCCTCTCTCTCAGGGTGATATCTGTACACTGACTGGTGTCTCTCAGTCCCCTCTCTCTCAGGGTGATATCTGTACACTGACTGGTGTCTCTCAGTCCCCTCTCTCTCAGGGTGATATCTGTACACTGACTGGTGTCTCTCAGTCCTCTCTCTCTCAGGGTGATATCTGTACACTGACTGGTGTCTCTCAGTCCCCTCTCTCTCAGGGAGATATCTGTACACTGACTGGTGTCTCTCAGTCCCTCTCTCTCAGGGTGATATCTGTACACTGACTGGTGTCTCTCAGTCCCCTCTCTCTCAGGGTGAAATATGTACACTGACTGGTGTCTCTCAGTCCCCTCTCTCTCAGGGAGATATCTGTACACTGACTGGTGTCTCTCAGTCCCCTCTCTCTCAGGGAGATATCTGTACACTGACTGGTGTCTCTCAGTCCCTCTCTCTCAGGGTGATATCTGTACACTGACTGGTGTCTCTCAATCCCCCTCTCTCAGGGTGATATCTGCACACTGACTGGTGTCTCTCAGTCCCCTCTCTCTCAGGGAGATATCTGTACACTGACTGGTGTCTCTCAGTCTCTCTCTCTCAGGAGATATCTGTACACTGACTGGTGTCTCTCAGTCCCTCTCTCTCAGGGTGATATCTGCACACTGACTGGTGTCTCTCAGTCCCTCTCTCTCTCAGGCAGGTATCTGTACACTGACTGGTGTCTCTCAGTCCCCTCTCTCTCAGGGAGATATCTGTACACTGACTGGTGTCTCTCAGTCCCTCTCTCTCAGGGAGATATCTGTACACTGACTGGTGTCTCTCAGTCCCCTCGTCTCTCAGGGAGATATCTGTACACTGACTGGTGTCTCTCAGTCCCCTCTCTCTCAGGGAGATATCTGTACACTGACTGGTGTCTCTCAGTCCCCTCTCTCTCAGGGAGATATCTGTACACTGACTGGTGTCTCTCAGTCCCCTGCTCTCTCAGGGTGATATCTGTACACTGACTGGTGTCTCTCAGTCCCCTCTCTCTCAGGGAGATATCTGTACACTGACTGGTGTCTCTCAGTCCCCTCTCTCTCAGGGAGATATCTGTACACTGACTGGTGTCTCTCAGTCCCTCTCTCTCAGGGTGATATCTGTACACTGACTGGTGTCTCTCAGTCCCTCTCTCTCAGGGAGATATCTGTACACTGACTGGTGTCTCTCAGTCCCTCTCTCTCAGGGTGATATCTGTACACTGACTGGTGTCTCTCAGTCGCCTCTCTCTCAGGGAGATATCTGTACACTGACTGGTGTCTCTCAGTCCCCTCTCTCTCAGGGTGATATCTGTACACTGACTGGTGTCTCTCAGTCCCCTCTCTCTCAGGGAGATATCTGTAGCACTGACTGGTGTCTCTCAGTCCCCTCTCTCTCAGGGTGATATCTGTACACTGACTGGTGTCTCTCAGTCCCTCTCTCTCAGAGTGATATCTGTACACTGACTGGTGTCTCTCAGTCCCCTCTCTCTCTCAGGGTGATATCTGTACACTGACTGGTGTCTCTCAGTCCCCTCTCTCTCAGGGAGATATCTGTACACTGACTGGTGTCTCTCAGTCCCCTCTCTCTCAGGGTGATATCTGTACACTGACTGGTGTCTCTCAGTCCCTCTCTCTCAGGGAGATATCTGTACACTGACTGGTGTCTCTCAGTCCCCTCTCTCTCAGGGAGATATCTGTACACTGACTGGTGTCTCAGTCCCCCTCTCTCTCAGGGAGATATCTGTACACTGACTGGTGTCTCTCAGTCCCTCTCTCTCAGGGAGATATCTGTACACTGACTGGTGTCTCTCAGTCCCCTCTCTCTCAGGGAGATATCTGTACACTGACTGGTGTCTCTCAGTCCCTCTCTCTCAGGGTGATATCTGTACACTGACTGGTGTCTCTCAGTCCCCTCTCTCTCAGGGAGATATCTGTACACTGACTGGTGTCTCTCAGTCCCTCTCTCTCAGGGTGATATCTGTACACTGACTGGTGTCTCTCAGTCCCCTCTCTCTCAGGGAGATATCTGTACACTGACTGGTGTCTCTCAGTCCCTCTCTCTCAGGGAGATATCTGTACACTGACTGGTGTCTCTCAGTCCCCCTCTCTCTCAGGGTGATATCTGTACACTGACTGGTGTCTCTCAGTCCCTCTCTCTCAGGGAGATATCTGTACACTGACTGGTGTCTCTCAGTCCCCTCTCTCTCAGGGAGATATCTGTACACTGACTGGTGTCTCTCAGTCCCCTCTCTCTCAGGGTGATATCTGTACACTGACTGGTGTCTCTCAGTCCCCTCTCTCTCAGGGAGATATCTGTACACTGACTGGTGTCTCTCAGTCCCCCTCTCTCTCAGGGAGATATCTGTACACTGACTGGTGTCTCTCAGTCCCCTCTCTCTCAGGGTGATATCTGTACACTGACTGGTGTCTCTCAGTCCCTCTCTCTCAGGGAGATATCTGTACACTGACTGGTGTCTCTCAGTCCCCCTCTCTCTCAGGGAGATATCTGTACACTGACTGGTGTCTCTCAGTCCCTCTCTCTCAGGGAGATATCTGTACACTGACTGGTGTCTCAGTCCCCTCTCTCTCAGGGTGATATCTGTACACTGACTGGTGTCTCTCAGTCCCCTCTCTCTCAGGGAGATATCTGTACACTGACTGGTGTCTCTCAGTCCCCTCTCTCTCAGGGTGATATCTGTACACTGACTGGTGTCTCTCAGTCCTCTCTCTCAGGGTGATATCTGTACACTGACTGGTGTCTCTCAGTCCCCTCTCTCTCAGGGAGATATCTGTACACTGACTGGTGTCTCTCAGTCCCCCTCTCTCTCAGGGTGATATCTGTACACTGACTGGTGTCTCTCAGTCCTCTCTCTCAGGGTGATATCTGTACACTGACTGGTGTCTCTCAGTCCCCTCTCTCTCAGGGTGATATCTGTACACTGACTGGTGTCTCTCAGTCCCCTCTCTCTCAGGGTGATATCTGTACACTGGACTGGTGTCTCTCAGTCCCTCTCTCTCAGGGAGATATCTGTACACTGACTGGTGTCTCTCAGTCCCCTCTCTCTCAGGGTGATATCTGTACACTGACTGGTGTCTCTCAGTCCCCTCTCTCTCAGGGAGATATCTGTACACTGACTGGTGTCTCTCAGTCCCCTCTCTCTCAGGGTGATATCTGTACACTGACTGGTGTCTCTCAGTCCCCTCTCTCTCAGGGTGATATCTGTACACTGACTGGTGTCTCTCAGTCCCTCTCTCTCAGGGTGATATCTGTACACTGACTGGTGTCTCTCAGTCCCCTCTCTCTCAGGGAGATATCTGTACACTGACTGGTGTCTCTCAGTCCCCTCTCTCTCAGGGTGATATCTGTACACTGACTGGGTGTCTCTCAGTCCCTCTCTCTCAGGGTGATATCTGTACACTGACTGGTGTCTCTCAGTCCCCTCTCTCTCAGGGAGATATCTGTACACTGACTGGTGTCTCTCAGTCCCCTCTCTCTCAGGGTGATATCTGTACACTGACTGGTGTCTCTCAGTCCCCTCTCTCTCAGGGTGATATCTGTACACTGACTGGTGTCTCTCAGTCCCCTCTCTCTCAGGGTGATATCTGTACACTGACTGGTGTCTCTCAGTCCCCTCTCTCTCAGGGTGATATCTGTACACTGACTGGTGTCTCTCAGTCCTCTCTCTCAGGTGATATCTGTACACTGACTGGTGTCTCTCAGTCCCCCTCTCTCTCAGGGAGATATCTGTACACTGACTGGTGTCTCTCAGTCCCTCTCTCTCAGGGTGATATCTGTACACTGACTGGTGTCTCTCAGTCCCCTCTCTCTCAGGGTGAAATATGTACACTGACTGGTGTCTCTCAGTCCCCTCTCTCTCAGGGAGATATCTGTACACTGACTGGTGTCTCTCAGTCCCTCTCTCTCAGGGAGATATCTGTACACTGACTGGTGTCTCTCAGTCCCTCTCTCTCAGGGTGATATCTGTACACTGACTGGTGTCTCTCAAAGTCCCCCCTCTCTCAGGGTGATATCTGCACACTGACTGGTGTCTCTCAGTCCCCCTCCTCTCTCAGGGAGATATCTGTACACTGACTGGTGTCTCTCAGTCCCCTCTCTCTCAGGGAAATATCTGTACACTGACTGGTGTCA